>NW_025920203.1:0-203349 GCF_902686445.1 Sciurus carolinensis
AAGTGTATTCATTCTTTGTTGGATGGTATATTCTATATATGTCGGTTAAGTCTAAATTGTTGATTGTGTTTTTGAGATCTATGGTTTCTTTATTCAATTTTTGTTTAGAAGCTCTATCCAGTGGTGAGAGAGGTGTGTTAAAATTGCCTAGTATTATTGTGTTGTGGTCTATTTGATTTCTGGAATTGAGAAGGATTTGTTTGACATACGTGGATGAGCCAATGTTTGGGGCATAGATATTTATGATTGTTATGTCTTGCTGATTTATGCTTCCCTTAAGCAGTAAGTAATGTCCTTCTTTATCCCTTCTGACTGGTTTTGGCTTGAAGTCCACATTATCTGAAATGAGGATGGATACTCCAGCTTTTTTGCTGTTTCCGTGTGTATGATATGTTTTTCCCCATCCTTTCACCTTTAGTCTATGGGTATCTCTTTCTATGAGATGAGTCTCTTGCAGGCAGCATATTGTTGGATATTTCTTTTTAATCCAATCTGCCAGTCTATGTCTTTTGATTGATGAGTTCAGGCTATTAACATTCAGCGTTATTATTGTGATATGATTTGTATTCCCAGTCATTTGACTCATATTTGTTTTTTGACATGTTTGGTTTCTCCTTTATTTGGCTATTCCTTTAGGCTAGCACCTCCTGTTGCTGATTTGCATCGTTGTTTTTTCATCTCTTCCTCATGGAATATTTTACTGAGAATGTTCTGTAATGCTGGCTTTCTTTTTGTAAATTCCTTTAGTTTTTGTTTATCATGGAAGGATCTTATTTCATCGTCAAATTTGAAGGTAAGTTTTGCTGGGTATAAGATTCTTGGTTGGCATCCGTTTTCTTTCACGGCTTGGTAAATGTTGTTCCAGGCCCTTCTAGCTTTTAGGGTCTGGATTGAAAAATCTGCTGACATTCTTATTGGTTTCCCTCTGAACGTAATTTGATTCTTTTCTCTCACGGCCTTTAAAATTCTGTCTTTATTTTGTATGTTAGGTATTTTCATAATAATGTGCCTTGGTGTGGGTCTGTTGTAATTTTGTATATTTGGAGTTCTATAAGCCTCTTGTACTTGGTTTTCCATTTCATTCTTCAGATTTGGGAAATTTTCTGATATTATTTCATTGAATGGATTGTTCATTCCTTTGGTTTGTTCCTCTAAGCCTTCCTCAATCCCAATAATTGTTCAATTTGGCCTTTTCATGATATCCCATAATTCTTGTAGATTCTGTTTATGATTTCTTACCATCTTCTCTGTTTGGCCAACTTTGTTTTCAAGATTAAATAATTTGTCTTCAATGTCTGAGGTTCTGTCTTCCAGGTGTTCTATCCTATTGGTTATGCTTTCTATGGAGTTTTTAACTTGGTTTATTGTTTCCTTCATTTCAAGTATTTCAGTTTTTTTTTTTCAGTATCTCTAACTCTTTATTGAAATGATCTCTTGCTTCCTGTATTTGGTCTTTTAACTGTTGATTGGTGCGATCATTTAATGCCTGCATATGCTCTTTCATCTCCTCCTTCAATGCCTGCATTTGCTCTTTCATCTCTCATTTGCTTCCCTGATTTCTTTAATTATGTACATTCTGAACTCCCTTTCTGACATTTCTTCTGCTGTGCTGTCATTGGGTTTTATTGATGTAGTATCTAGGTTTGTTTGGGACATTTTCTTCCCTTGTTTTCTCATATTGGTCAGCTGTCAGTGGGACCCTGAGATATTGCAGATTTCCTCTATTGACTTATAGTGTCCCGGTAGATTTCCAGTGTATCACCTCCCAGCCTTCAGTAGCCTGAAGTCTTGGAGAAACTTGATAATGTAGTGCTTCCGAAGAGAGCTGCCCCTAGCCCCCTTCTGATTCCAGGACTTGGAGCTGGCTCTGTGCAGAAAGGCTCTCACTGGGGGTCTGCACCATGCAGCTGGCCGTGTGTGAGGAGCCCACCGCCGGAGTGTGGAAGGCTACTTGGGGAAGACTCTAGCTGCCCTGCCCTGCTCTGATATGCCACCCCTATCTGTGCCTGCCACCCAGGCCAAGTTTCGCCCAGTGGGGGAGACTCACCCCGTGACTCTATTTTTGTCCAAGTCTCTCAATGCCTCCCCTTCATGAGTCCTGGGTTCTGGAGCAACTGGAGATGCAGTCACCCTCTAGTCTGCCATCTTGGATCACGCTGTGGAAAGAGCCTGCGGCCAGAGTGGGCAGAGCCACCTGGAGAAGTCTCTGGCTGCCCTGCCCTGATCCCAGAGGCTGTTTGCAGATCAAAGCTCTCCGTTGGCTCGGGGACTTGTGTCTGGCTCTATGTAGAAAGGCTCTCACTGGGCGGTCTGCTCTGTGAAGTTAGCCTTGAAAGGCACCTCCCTCCACAGGGGGCGGGTCTGCCTGGGGAAGTCTCTGGCTGCCCTGTCCTGGTCCCTGAAGCTGCTCGTGGGCCGGAGCACACCGTGCTGGCTCCGGGACTTGGAGCTTGTTCTGATCAGAAAGGCTCTCACTAGGGGGCCTGCTCCGAGAACCTGGAGAAGCCTGCTATGTGGGAGGGGACCACCACAGGAGTGTGCAGGGCTGCCTTTGCCAGACTCTAGTTGCCCTGTCCTGCTCCGATAAGCCACCTCTATCTGGGCCTGCCACCCGGACTGAGCTTTACCCAGTGGGCAGACTCACCCAAGGCTCTATTTTAGTACGAGTCTCTCAATGCCTCCCCTTCTTAACTCCTGGGTTCTGGAGCGACTGGAGATGCAGTCACCCTCTAGTCCGCCATCTTGGATCGCCCCATGGAAAGAGCCTGTAACAGGTTATGATGAGGGTATTTCGTTAGAGTCACAGGCCAAGTGAGAACATTGTGTGAATGTCAGAGGCCACATGGAAGTTATCATATAAACATCAGAGATCACACTGAGGATATAATGTGTGTAACAGGCAACAGTGAGGATATTATGTGAGTATCAGAGGAGAGGCCAAATTGAGAATATTATTTGAGTGTCCCAGGTCATATTCATATAATTAAATGAATGTAAGAGGACAAAATGGGATATTATGTCAGTGTCATAAGACACAGTGAGGATAGTAAATGAGTGTTCAGTGTCACAGTGAGTACATTATGTTAGTTTAAGAAGCCATGCTAAAATATTATGTAGTGTCTAAGCCCAGTGAGTTATTGTAATAGTGTTAGGGATCACTGTTATGCTATTATGTGAGTGTCAGAGACCAGAGTGAGGGATTTCTGTGAGTGCCAGAAGCCACAGTGAGGGTTTCATTGCAGTGTCAGATGCCCCAGGTAGGATATTATATATCAGGGGGTGCTGTGAGTGTATTATATCTGTGTCTGAGGTCACTCTGTGATCATTATATGAGCATAAGAAGCCACAGTGAGAATATCATGTCAATTAGAGGACACATTGAGGGTATCAGGATTGTGTTTCAGGTCACACTAAAGAAATAATATGAGTGAGACATGTCACTGTGATGATATTATGTCAATGTCAGAGGTCAGAATGAGGGTATTATGTGAATTTCAGAGAACAGAGTAGGGTATTATGTGCATATTCAGCAGTCAAGTGAAGATATTAATTGAATGGCATAGGATAAAATGAGGGGATTATGTGAGTGTCAGTGGCCACAGGAGACTACTATATGTCTGAGATCATACTGACTTTCCTGTGTTCATGTCACTGTCATGTCAGAGGCATGTGGGTGACAGAGGTCATGTGACAATAATATGTGTGTGCCTGAGGTCATAGTGAGAATTTTTTTGTGTGCTCAGAGTCCACAGTAAGGGTATTATGTGAGTGACACAAAAACAGTAAGGATATTATGTCAGTATCAGAGGACAATTGAGGACATTATATGAATGCCAGAGGCCACATGAAGGTATTGTGGGTGTTTGAGTCACAGTGAGTAAAATATAATGTCACAGGTCTGGTAAAAATATTGTGAGACAGCAAATTGAGGATACTTTGTAATTGTCAGAGGGCAGAATGAAGGTATTATGTGATGGATAATAGGCACAGTGAAGGTATTAGGTGAGTGTCAGAAGCCCCAATGAGAATATTCTGAGTATCAGAGGCCACATTTTTGGTGTTATGTGTCAGAGAGCACATGCAGGTGTTATATTAGTATCTGAGGTTACACTGAAGGTATTATATGAGTGTGAGAAATCACAGTGAGTGTATTTTTTGAGGATCAGAGGTCACACTAGGCTATTTTATCAGTGACAATGGTTATGCTAAGGGTATTATTTGAATCCCTGTGGTCACATTGAGGGTATTATATGAGTGTGGTCATACTGAGGTAATTATATGTCAGAGGTCAAAGTGTATAATATGTGAGGATCAGAGGTCACAGTGAGAATATTTTGTCAATGTCAGAGGCCAAGTTGCTGAGGGGGTTCAGGCAGCAGGGAGAAAGAGGATATTTTTTGTTTTACAGGTCTCTTTGATGGTTTTATATCAGAAGTTCCAGTATGGTAATATGTGAGTGTCGGAGATAACAGTGAGCAAAATTGTATCAGAGTCAGAGTTCACAATGATTGTATTATGTGAGTATAAAATTCAGAATGATATGTCAGTGTCAGACACCAAGTGAGGATATTATATCAGTGTCATAGGCCACATTTAAGGTATTATGTAAGATTCAAAGACCTATCTGAGTATAATATGTGTGTAGAAAGTCACAAATTTGGTATTATGTAAGTGTCCGAGGTCACAATGGGGATATAATGTGTCAGTGGTAACAATGAAGGAATAATGTAAATGTCAGAGACCAATTGAGGACATTCTGTGTCAGAGGTCACAGCATGTTATTATATGAGTGTTTGATGTCAAACTGAGTGTATTATGTGACAAACTCATGTGACAGTGAGTGTAATATGTGAAAGACATTTTGTAAATGAGAAGATAATTTTTAAATGTCAGAGACTAGAGTTAGGAAACATTTTCAATCTCAGGGGCTATTCTGAATAAATACATGAATATACGTGACCATTGTAAGTATTTTTGAGAGCATCAGATGCCATAGTGAGTATAGTTTGTCAATGGCAAGGGATATAATGATATTATGTGACTGTGACTGTCAATGTCACAGTGATGATATTGTATAAATGTCAACATAAGAATGAGGATATATTCTGAGAGTCAGAGGCCAAGCGAGGGTATTATGTGAATGTCAAAAGCCACAGTAGGGTATTATGTGAATGTCAGATGTCACATTGAGCATAATATGTGAGAGTGAGAGGCCCCAGTGAGGGCATTAGTTGAGTGTCAGAAGTCAGTGAAAATGCTATGTGTGATAGGCCGTGGTGAGAGTGTTATGTGAGTGTCAGAGGCCAAGTAAGGATATTATGTGAATGTCAGAGGCCAGAGTAATGTAGCATATCAGTGTAAGAGGCCACAGTAAGGGTATTGAGTGTAAGAGATTATAATGAGGGCATTATGTGAATGAACCAGGCCATGTCAGGATATTTTGTGACTGTCAGAGGTCACATTGCTCCATTTTTGAAATTAAAAAAATGTTTATCTTGAAAGATTGACTAGGAAGTTTAAGGCACATACCCAGGATTCCATGGATGTCTAGTACACAGCTGTCTTGCCCATGATGATGAGAAAAATGGATGTGGGGTAAGAAGAGAAATTACAGCCAAGAGGTACAACAGAAAATACAACATGTTTGAACCAGGAGCCCTACATTCCCCCATGAAGTGTAAGCTAATGATTGCCCATAATGGTCCTCAGGTCTTAATATGCGGAATGGGCCACTTCCCTAAGACCATTTTCTGAGAGGCCATTTCCCTTGCTAAGCCAAACTTAAATGGTAACAAATATACCCAAAGTCCTCCCAGCCATGGCATGCCATGTTCCTCTGGGAGTCACAACTTGAGGCCAGTACACTGTTGGCTAATTGAGGTTTAATTTTGCATCCATTCCTTCTGGGCACATTGGGCTAGGTGCTGAGTTGAAGGCTGGCACAGACTCTTGGACATGTCTGACAAGGCCCACAGTCCCCTAGAATTTTCTAGCCAGTGCAAGGGTCAGCCTTAACAAGAAGTAATGACAGTAAGGGGTCCAGGACCCTAGTTTTATCCTAGTGGTAAAAAGCAGCATATCAACATATGAATTTCAACAGTGCTTATGAAGGAACTTCCTTGTGGAGTCCTGCTGATGGGGTTTAGGCAACAGGGAGAGAGAGAAAAAGGCTCAGAGAATGGCAGCAGTGGCTGGCAACATAGTCTGGCACCCTTGAATTTTCCCTTACAATGCTAGAGGACCAGCCAGAAGAAAAAGGTTCACTTGTGAATATTCACCCTGGATGGTAAATTCCCTGAGGTCAGGGTCAGGACCCAATGCCCAGACAACACTGACACATTCAGTCCTATGAAAATGTTCATTTCAATTCTGAATATTTAGGGGAAAAACCCTCAAGATGACTTGGATTCTGCAATATCCAGTGCCATTATTCTTGGCCTGGCACTTTCCATGGGGCAGGACAGGTTAGGCCCACCTAGATGAGCTTCCTAACATTCGTTTCCAGTGGCAGCTGTGTAGGGTTTTCAGGAGAGAGTTAGATGTCCCAGGCAGCTCTGAGACTTAAAGTGGGGACAGTGAGTCTAATCAGGTCACATATCTCTATATTTCTCTACACCACCCCACAAGTTTACCAGCAGCAATATAGCTGAATATGTTTGAGACCTTTTGCTCAACAAGTACATCATCAGATGGCACAGTAGTAATCTCATCATACATGCAATTTTGTATTTTTTTAACATTTGAGTATTTTCTGAGTTACATAAACCACCATATTTTTAACTATCATTCTTAAATCGGTATAAGAGTTGTGGAACAATGTAACAATTGATTCAGCCATATTGCTCCTCTTGAATATTTAGGTTCCTCTAGGTCTTAGCTAGTATGAAAATAATCTGTAAAATTTAAAGATCTTTCCCAAAATAGTAAAACCAGAGTGAATGTAGAGGATTTCTGTTTGGGGAAAGAATTCTGTTGTCTCCCATCTCTTTCCAACAAGACCAGTGTTCCTTGGAATCCTGTTTCCTTGGCACAAGTTCAGCCCTTTAAAGGTCTAGACCTTTGTCCCCTTAGACTGTGTCACTTTCCCCTACTCAGCTCTCCTCCTGATGCAGTTGTGCTGAGTCTTGGATGGTGTGAAGCAACCTCCCCTCTTGGTTATTCCCCACCAATACTGGAAGAGGACCCAGAGGTAGCCAGACTGAATCTCAGTTGTAAAATAGGGTTGAGCAACAGGGAGTAGAGTAGCTGACTGTGAGAGAAAAGGGCACAGGCCACAGCCTGACTCCTGAAAGACACAATGACTCCATAGTGCTTTCTAAGGAACATAAAATTTAATCCATGTGCAGTATCTGGTTTAAGAGATCACATAAAGCCTTTCCCATTCACAGGGTGGAAAGTCTTGGAGTCTTCAGGAGGAGGGTGGGGTGGGTGGGGTTTTTTAGATAATTTCAGGTGACCCAAACCTGTGATTTATATTTCTATAGGATCATTAGAGTCTAGCAAATCATGTTGTTAAATTCCCAGGTGAGAGAATATCATTGTGACTTCATTGTCATATTACAGAAACTAGAATATTCTAGAGTGAAGGGTTAATAATCTGTCCTTGGAGATAGGAGTCCAATGTAATTTGTGGTAGACATATTTTCAGTTGAATAAATAATAAATATGTGCCAGGAGTCAGGGGATATTGATTCAATATAGCTGTGACCCAGCTGGTTGTGCAAGAGGGGGAGACAATGGCCCTCAGGGCTGGCTTGCTTCTCTGTACACTGAGGCATTTTTCTGCATGCTCTCAAATACCCTTTTTTCCTTTGGTGTCTCCTCTGTTCTTCCATGGAGATTAGTCTCTGGCAGACATTTGAGAAGCAGATGGACAGTAGGACAGTGGGAAAAGATGTGACTGCTCAGCCTAGTAATGCCCTAATTCCTAGGGACACTCTGCAAACCTGATTTCTTCTTCCTAGAGCAGTCTACAAGCAATAATCACAGAATAGTTAAATTGGGAGTTATGACATGACTCAGTGGTCAGGAAAGAAGTTGCTGGAAAGAACCATGATCCCTGAATTAGATCACATCTAAAAGTGTATGTGGTTGGAAACTAAGTTTGCAGTGACCCAAACCAGAAACCTAGTTTTGAAGTGTATGAACTTGACTACATTTGGGGTAGTATATCTTCCTGGCCTACTGGTTGAGGGAAGTTGGGACTTCCCTCATCTTACTCTCAGAGTGCAATGGAGATTGAAGGAGTTCCTAGATAACTGCATGTGGCAGAAGAGTACAAGGGTCATTGGTGTTCTGGTGTGACCCTGTAGCTCCAATACTCCAAGCTGAGTTTGAAGACCCTGCCTCAGATGAATGACTTTGAACAGTGCACATATGACTGGTAATTAATTTTAGTAGTTCTATGGGATTTTGAAGTCAATTTTTATTTGGGGCAAATGATACTCATTTTTATTGAAAATTGCCATAAACCACTGAGGTTTTAAATAGTAAGTATAAGAGGCAAGGTGACTTAAGAAAAATAAGTAAACAAAAAATAACTCAAATACAAAAATTACAAAGGCAAGGTGGAAATAAATATATGTGGAAACAACTAGAAGATGTGAGCAGACAGGAAGTCTTCTAAACTCAGCCTCAAACTGACTGGTGTGGGGCCTCTGTGAGGTGCGATCATGGAGACTTCATTCTTTTTTGTGCGGGGGAGGGTGCTGGTGATCAAACCCAAGTCTTCATTCTTTCTGATTCCCCTTTTCCTTCTCAAGGTCTATAATAAATTTTTTTACCTCAGAGAGACTATTAGTGAGCTGGTAGACCAAGAATAATTTAAAACATACCTTTGGAGACTGGATTTGTCTTTATGTTCTGGCTCTACCACTGTCAAGACCAGTGGCCTTGGGAAAGAAGTTTAACACCTCTGAACCCTGATCTCCTCATCTCTCAAGTGGGGATGTCCTGATACCTGGGTTCATTGACAGTGCCATGAGCTGACATAGAGGCTTCCCCGCTATGGGGTGTAGTCAGTTATTCCCCTGCAGATCAGAGGGGAGTGTTGAAACAGTGACAGAGAATGGGATAACAGTGACTGAGATTGGGGGTCTCTGATGACCTCATGGTTGTGGCATGCCTGGTGCCTGGGAATGTTTCTGCACAAGGGCACAGGATGCTGGATTGCTACTGTGGCAATGCCCTACATGAGGAGTCTGTGTAAGAGTCCTATCAACTCTGATCTTGATCTGAGGCTTACAGCTTCTGGGAAGGAAGACATTTTTATGCTAGAAAACCACAATATTTCACCAGTTCCACTTCTCCTGTGTCTGCCCACTTTAGAATAACTTTTAACAATGTACTTTCTTGAGAACAAACACATAGTTCCTAGCATTAAACTTTGCAACTGTGGATTGCAACTGAGGAAAAGCTACTTAGAAGTCCTAGTTTCTGTGACTTTCCTGAATACAGAGAATAATGGTTTCATAGTCATTAACTTAATAATGAGATGCATATAAATAAGGATTACTGGTATAACTGTTTAGATCTACATTTCCATCAGAGAGCAGGGCTCCACTTTATCCCAGTGTAATCTTCAAAATCTGTGTGAATCTTGATTTCTTATCCCCTTTTGCCCCTCACTTGAAGTGAAAATTTGGCCACATTGGTCACAGCAGGGGAACCTGCCCAGAATGTTTTATGTGTCTCTAGTGTCTATTTTCTCTTCTTCCAGAAGAAACTCCTGATTTTTCCTGAGATCCTTCCTCTGCATTTCACCCTATGTTGGCTGAGGTGGGAAGATGACATAGTTTAAGAAATAAGAACTTGGAAACCCATTGAAGAAGAAAACACAGTCTGCCAAGTTGGCTTGAACTGGTCCACACAGACACTTTCAGAGGTCCTCGAATGGCTCATAGGAGTTGAGCATGGAAAGCTTACTGCCATCTTTTAGTCACAGAGGAGGCCAGAAAATGGGATGGAAACTAAGAGATGAAAAGATAAAAAAAAAGAAAGAAAGAAAAAAATATACATCACTGAAACCAGCTGTGCCTGCAGTCAGAACTACCCCCAGGGTTATCACCTGTAAAACAAAACCCTGCCCCCACCTTTGTCTATGTTAGTTTGAGTTGATTTTCTTTCACTTGAAAACAAGAGTGCTTACTGACCTACTGTTTTTCTGAATTCCCTTTCATTTGTAGTAATAAAGGGACAAGAGAATGGTAACAAGGAAAAACAGAAGAATAACTATCCAAAAAATCCAATTACCTAATTAATCAATAGGCAAGTAAACTAAACAGACATTTCTCAAAAGAATAAATACAAATGACAAAATATATATATGGAAATATGTTCAACATCATTAGTAATTAGGGAAATGTAAATCAAAACTACACTGATATTTTATCTCACATCAGTCAGAATGGCATTCATCAAGAACACAAATAATAGATGCTGGAGAGGATATGGAGAAAAATGAACACTTTTACACTATTGATGGGACTGAAAATTAGTATAACTATTATGGAAATCTGTATGGAAGCTCCTCAAAAGACTAGGCATGGAACGACAATATGACCCAAATATACCACTCTTTGGTATTTATCTTGAAGAATTAAAGTCATCATATTACAGGGATACATACTTATTCCATATTTATAGTGGCACAATTCACAATTGCTAAACTATGGAACTGGCCTAGGTGTCCATAGACTGATGGATGGATAAAGAAAATGTGGTAGAAATACACAATTGATTTTTATTCAGCCATAAAGAAAAATGAAATTGTGTCATTTGCAGGAAAACGCATGGAACTAGAGACAACCATGGTAAGTAAAATAAGTCAAACTGAAAAGGTGAAGGGTTAGATGTCTCCCAAGGCAAGCTAGGGAGGGAAAAAAGAAAAATAAAGCTGGGGTGGATATCCTAAAAATCAAAGGGAGATCAGTTAAGGAAAGGAACTGAGGGGCAGGATCAAGAGGGGAGGGAGCAGGGAAGTGCTGGGGAATCATATTGGTTAAATAATAGTGTTTGATTGTGTTCATATACAAATATACAACTAATCTGAGCATTATGTACAACTATAATGCACTAATAAAAATGTGGCAAAAAGAAATTAAATCCATACAAGCCTTGAGAATGATTTTATTCTGGCCACATTTGGGAGCACATATTTCAAGAGTCCTAAAGACTTGCTTCTGCTTTCATATGCTTCTCCCTATGCAAAGAAGGTTAAAATTTAAGTTGTGCTAGTGACTTATATGATAATGAATATAATCCAGAACATATAAAATTCATTTATTTTTCTTTAGTTTTCAAAATAATACATTTCTACGGGATGTAGGCACTGTGCCTATTGTGTCCAATGGATAAATGGACTCTGAATGTGCTTGCTTTTTTTCTGTATTATATGTAGCACTTTTTCAGTAGGCATGTTTGTAAAAAACTATTTGTTCTATTTTCAAGCAAATCATATTTCAATAGATCTACAATGCATATTAAGAACTATATCAACTGGGGCATCCACTATGTGGAGGATAAAACAGTCCTGGTGTTTAGCTCTATATTATACTTTCTCCCTTTAAGGTTTCCTGAAGAGTTGGAAAAGCCAGAAAACTTGACAATGTAGCTGAAGTAAGATCAATGCAAATCTTGAGAACTCTTTAAAATATTTATTGTTTACAGTACTGGTGACTTCCGGGAAACTAAGTTTCCTTCTGCAAAGGCCCATCTTCAAATCCCAATTCTTGCAATCAAATTAGAAAGATTTCAGTCACGCCACGCAAAGTAACAGATGTGAGTTTATTGAAGTGTTAGTACAAGGGAAAGGGGACACTCTCAAGAGAGATTTTATTCTCTCAGAGAGGACAGAGAAGTGTTCCTCTCCTGCACTCTAGTTTTATTGGAGGATCTCAGGGAAGTTTCATGAGAGCCCTGCCCAGGTCCACCTTTTGACTTTTGACTGACAGCTGGATGACACCAGACTTTCATGTCCCAATTGCCAATGACAACTTTAGGTCACATTGGTCCATACTGTTTCTAATTGGATTCCTAACCATAAATTCTTAAAGATTATCTTTATCACCCTGAGTTTCAGGATCTGATCTGTGAAAAGGTTCACAAAAGTCTCCCTCTTCAGAGTAACTTGAGTCCCTCTTATCAACATCATTTCAGGCCTGCATTTTTCCTGCAGAATATAGGTAATTTACTGAGGAATGGGCCATATAGCCCATCCACTTAGGCCTGGCAGGGATGCAGGTAAATTGCTCCTTGGAAAAGAAAACATGTGGGGGTCATCACAATGGGCCCACTTTAAAAATAATTCTCTTAATTAGAGTAGGGTTCTCACCACTCAAAGCTATGTGTCCACTATTGATATGGGAAATCAGGATTGGGTCACCTGGTGTTGAAGATTGACAACTAAGTGAGCCAAGGCATGCATAGAAAACAAGTTTTATTTAAAAGAAGTAACAGAGATAGTAGACTCCTCAAGAGAGGAGCTGGGACTTAGATCTGGTGCTCCTGAGTGTAGGATTATTTTGCTTTTTGATAGACACCCACCCACCTCCTTTATTTCTGTGGATGTTCCTAAAGGCAGAAAAGGGTAACCTCAGGGGATAATGACTTGTGTTGGAACTTGTGATTTTTCTAACCTGGAGGTATTAGCTATCAGTTGAGCTTGAACTGGGAAGTGCTAACCAGAGTTTAGCTCTTAGCAATTCATTTTCTATTTTTTGATAAACATTTAAAGGTCCTTTGCTCCTTCCTTTAGCAGTTCAGCCTAAGTCACACTAGGGTTCAGGTTGTGTTACCAAAAATGGGCCCCCAACCAGCATCTGTTTCGCCAGAGAAATTGACAGCAATGCAGATTCTCAGGCCACATCCCAGACCTGCAGTGTCTGAATCAGGGTGACTCAGGAATCCTAATTTTCATGATCCCTTCAGGTGCACACTTGGGGCTAAATGCTTATGCCTTGTTTTGGTCTCTCATCCAAGAACAGGATCTTTTTCACCACTTTGTAAAAAGACTTTTTATGATAACCTCACTCACTGACCCCCGGAAGACAGGTATCCAGTATTATCCAGTTACAACCAAGGTGCACAGATTCTGAGATACAAGGAGCTATGCTCATAGTTCCTTAGTGCTGAGGAGTCCAGGGAATATTGTTCCAGTGTTCCCTTTAACACCTTCAAACACAGCTGAACCTAATAGTCAAAGCCCTGTAAATATTTTGACATTCACTTCTCCGGAGGTGAAAGCAAAAACCAATTTATTGTTTAATAAGTTCTGAAAATCATGTTGCTGCTCTGTGGCCACTATTGAGAGAACGAGTTTGAAGGATCACATCTTTTTTATATGGAAGATTCTGGGTCATGGTGAACAGCTCCCTGCTGTTGTCCCTTGTGACCACTAGATGGCAGGAATGCACTTACCTGCTGGCACATAGTGGCACTTCGCAGTCAGTCTCCCTGCTTCTCTGGGTCCCATCATAGTCCCTGAAGCCTCAGTGTGCTGAGGTCGATTGTAGTGAGGTGTCCAGGAAGTCATATGCATCCAGGGGCTTTGACTAGAGGGAGCAATGGCCATGGTACTGTGGCAGGAAAGTCCTTTAGAACTTTGCAGGGTAAGCTGATTATCTTCCCACAATTCTGAGTCCTGAAAGGTGGCAGACCTCTGGTCACAGGCTCTAAAACCAGTCAGGCAGAGGACAGCTCATAAAGTGGTGACAGGCCATTTTCTTCTCATAGGAAGACTAATCTGTTTTTAAAGACAAAAAGACCTGTCTTTTTTGATGCTTTAAAGTGTCCACTGGCAAGATAACTGAGGAGGTGGGAAGAGAACTAGCATGTGAATCTTGGATTCAAGTCAGGCTCTACTCCTGACTATGGAGGGCTTTTATCTGCTCCTGTGCCTCTTCTTTGACCCAATTTTGTTGCTAGGACAAGAGAGTGTGAACAACAGGAACCATGTTTGCACACTTACTCTTCTCAGGTACAGCTGCCTTCCTATCCTCCCACCCATCACAGCCCTTCCTATTCCCTTTTTTAAGATGGGAGGGCCTAACAGAAAGTACAGGGCTGGATGCACAACCTGAGAAGCTTTGTAGGTTTGTCTTTGATGTAAGTGTACCTTGGATTTGTGTTAACCTGATATGGTAAGACACATAGAAACAGGTTTGACTCACACAGATGGCTACATTTTCTTACAAACAGATGCTCAGAGTTATGTGGGAAGTATTGAAGGATTATGGAAAATAATAGTCCTGTAAGACAGTTCCCCAAGATAATTGAAGAACAGTGTGACTTGGAAGGAGGGAGGGGAAATTGATCAAACATTAAACCTCTCCCAGGGCATTCTTTTCTAACAACAGTGGGCCCTGGGGCAAAGGGGTGAATACTGAATGCTGGGTCCTAAATCTTGACCTTCTCCTATGGCAAATTAGTTCTAAATGATAATGGGGAAGATTTGAGTACTCATTCCTCAGGATCCAGACTCTTATGCCCCCAGACAACAATGAGTTTCATACTTTTTACAAATGCCCTCCTAAATTAAAGTTTTAACCTGTACATCTAGCCCCTGATGGTCAAAACTTCATGTACAGGATTTCCAATTACATCATTGTACCCTATAAAACCAAAATCTCATCTGTAGTTGATGGCCATTTTCCCATCTCTAAAGTGAATCCCCACAGTGCCTAAGTCTGTGAAGGAATAAACTCTTCTCTGAATCCACTGAGGTCTGCCTCTTGTCTTTTTTTGCTTACAGTAAAAACCCTTTCTTTACTGCCTTCAGCTCTTCTTACTTTTGGTAGGGCTCTCACAAGTGTACATCTTAAGTTATAGTAAAATAAAAAAACTTTGCTTTTCATTTGAGTTGTCCATGTAGGACTGCTCAGGCTGTACTCTTCTGCCAGGTGTTTAAGACCAAGCTAATCAAAACTGACCTTGTTCATATCTATTCTTATGAATGAGCTGAGATTCCTCAGAGATAACACTTGAGGATGCATGTGAAGCCTCCTGACTTCTTTAACTTTCCTCTACCAGTGGTGCCATGTGCCAGGATGGATCAGGTCAGTGTTTGGATGACCAAATGTGACTTCCCTTGGAAATATCAGGGACAATACTGTCTCCAATGACCCTCTCCTTTGCAGAAGGTATACCATGAGCTGGCTTTTTGTTCTCTAGAGACCTCTTGATCTTCCTGATTGGCAGATCAGGTAACTCATCAGAATTTCAGAGTCCTTAGAGGAGTCCCTCCTATCATTCAGTGGATTCTTGCTGACCTCTACAGGCAAGTGCTAAATATTGGCTGCTTTTTCCTTGGTCCTTTTACTTCTTTGATTTTGTTCTCCAAGTTTTTTGTTTTTAAATCTCCAGCAAGGCAGTTTTACAAGTCTAATGGAAGGAGTAACATATTATAACTTCAATATCTCTAATTCTACAGTCATTTACCCCTTCCCTTTAATTGGGGTCAGTATTAGTAGTGGAAGTATTACATTCAGTCTGTCCTCTGTAGATGATTACCCATTACCTCAAATTAACTCATGTTGTTATATTAGAAGTTACATTTCTGTAAAGTACTAACACGTAACAATTAAAGTTTATAAGGAAGATACAAAATGAAATTAACAGTAGCAAAAATGCATTGCTTTTATAATAGCTATGGTCAAAGAAACAAAACTTTTTTTATAATCCCAAACCTTACTTAGTTATATTATACCTCCTGTTTATTTTGAGACAACAGTAATCTTTAAAACAAAAATCAATATTTTGAACACAATTTTAAATGAGCACATGTCTAACCTATTTGGGAGCCATTCTAACGTGGAGTAAGGTGAGAGGCAAAGACTTATCTCAGGTTAGGTTGGGCTCTTCACAAATAACAATACAACATTACATCTGAAAATGAATCAAAGAAAAGCAAAAGAGATTTTGGATCCTTTTTTGTTGGAAAGTGGCAAAATGTTTGCATGTTTTACAAAATCTGCCTTTAAATAGATCAGATTCTCATTATCTTCTTAAAATACATTTAAATTTTTACCCCAGTGTAAAAAGTAACATAAAATTTTATATACATCTTATTGATAACAGGTTCAGTTATAGAGTATTAAATGATATAAATTTCCAATTTATTTTCTTATTTCTATATGATTCAAAATTACCAATTTAGACAAATTTAGTTTGGAGAACACCAACTTAGTACTCTTCCAATCTTTATATTTATAATGTATATCTTAGAAGAACATGAGTATACTTAATATACAAAGAACTAATATTGTTAGGGGTCACTGGCTCAGTTGTGGCTCTCCGATAGCTCCCAGAAAAAATGCTCAGCAGACACAAGATCTCATGCAAGAGATTTTATTTATGTGGACGATTCATGTCCACTCGGGGCGAAAAGAAGGGAAAAAAGAGAAAGATGGCATATGGCTTCTCCCAGATATTGGAATCTCGTGGGCTGGAAGGAACCAATCATGGAGGAGAATTCTTGCAGGCTGACTGATGAACCAATAGCACGTTAGGACGTAATGTGGGAGGCAGGAAGATGGTGGCAGTGTAAGCCAGAAATTCCTGTAACGTAAGAGGCGACCAGTGCGCAGATTGACAGGTGGTGGGGAGGCCGGAAATTCCAGTAATGGAAGAGGCGGGCAGAGCACAGATTGACAAGTGGTTGGGAGGTGGGCAAAATGGTTGTACCTGATGGGCGGAAGAGCGACTTTATACATTACAAATATTATCACCATTATATAGATGTCCTTAAATTAGCTAGGTTTAATTTTCACAGTAAAATTCAGAATCCACAAATATTTATAGCCTTGCAGAGTTTAGCAGTACTAGTATAAATAAGTGATAACCTTAAATCTCTTATACATTTAGGGAACAGTGTTAATAATTCAAATTAGACTTAGTCAAAGCAGACAGATACAGGTAAGTTTTATAAATGGCATTGTTGCCCTATGCCAGGTGTAAGGTATAAAAGATAGCACTTACTGGTTAAATCTACATAAACTTCTATTTTTAAAATTTTATAGAATATTTAGATAACGCTCAGACAAATATATTTAGTTTCAGATGTATACATATTTCTAGTCACGTATATTTAGGATATTCTTGAAAATCAAGCCTGGTCAAGATTTTAAGTCATCTGCTTCTCTGACAAAGAAAAATCCTAAAAGCAATTGACATCATACTTTAATATTTTATAGCTGTCAAATCTTGCACAAATTGGTATTCATCAGTGTGAGGATTTTTAACAGGCAAAAGAGGCAGAGTAGGATATCTGGCAAAGCAGACTCATTTTACAATTTTTAAAAATTGTCCAGAAGAGAATGAGTGCCTCTTCTTTATTATTATTATTTTATTTTCACAGACACCATTAGGATTCATTGTACACAAATGGGGCACCTATTTTTGTTTCTATGGTTGTGCACAATGTAGATTTATACCATTTGTGCCATCATACATGTACATAGGGTAATGATGTCTGTCTCATTCCACCATTTTTATACCCCCTCCCTCTCATTTTCCTCTATGTAATCTAAAGTTCCTCCATTCTTCTCTCACCTACCACCCCATCACCCCCATTATGTATCATCATCCACTTATCAGGGAAAATATTCTGCCTTTGGTTTTTTGAGGTTGGCTTGTTTCACTTAACATAATATTCTCCAATTGCATCCACTTATCTGCAAATGTCATAATATTATTCCTCTTTATGACTGTATAATATTCCATTGTGTATATATACCACAGTTTCTTTATCCATTCTTCTGTTGAAGGGCATATAGGTTGGTTCCACAATCTAGCTATTATAAATTGAGCTGTTATTTTTCCCCCGGGGCAAGTTATTCCCTCCTAAAACTAATCTTGGTTAAAAAACATTGATCACTTTTCCCAGGGTGACTTTTTCTTAAAAGGCCTTTCTCACTTCTAGTAGACCTCCAGCAGAGCATGTTCTGTTTTCTTTTCCTGGAAGATACTTGCACTTGAAATTTTTAATTTTGGTGTGAGAATGTTATCTCTACCTTTAATTTACACAACAAAATTTATCCCAGCAAAGGGATTAGACAGTTTGGCATATTTAAAATCTGTGCCTTAAATTTCTTTTTTTTTTTCCAATTTACACTCAAGTGGTTGTAACATAGGTTATTGTTTGACCAGTTTCCCTTACCATCATCATAATGCCATCAACTTTTAGTGAGTTCCCCATTGTTAATTGTACCCAGAGACTCTCTTTACATACTTTTGCATATAAAGGTACTGTCTAGTGAAGGTCACAGAAATTATTAGGAAACTCTTTCTTCAGAAATCAGCAGGCCAAATGACAGGTGTTTGAATGCATGGGGACTCAGGGAGACCTTTGTATTTTAGCTCTGTGGGCAAGAGGGAAGGCTTGCATCCAGAATTGCCCCTGATCAAATAGGGCAGATCTGAATAACAGGAGACAGTTTTGTCCTCACATTATAATCTAATAATATTAGAACCCATTGTTTCATTTTTTTGTGATTGGCAGTTATCATCTTCCATCCCCATTAAGACAGTTTAGTTAATCATCAAAGAATATAATGGGACTCAGATAGGTTTTATTTAAATGTAAAGGCAATCTTGTGAGATTAAAAATTCCAGTCCACTTCTTTGACCCAGAGTGGCAAGAAAATTAAAATGGGGGTTGGACCCAAATGGAAGTTACAAAAATCCAGATGTAAGAACTAAAAGTACACAGCCAAATAGAAAGTTATGGGTCAAGTCAACATCCATGGTACCTTCCCAACAACTGTACAGAATACATTCCAAAAATTAACCTTTACACTTTTAATATCTGTTGAGCATGAACTTTGACAAGCGCCTTTGTGTCTTTGTCAAAGCCTAATTTCTGATCTAGTATACTCAAGTGGAGAAGCTTTCCAAATGTTTCCCCCTCACGTCACAGGGAGATTCTTCTTTTTTTCCTTTCATTCAAAACTAATTATATTTCTTTTTTGTCCTCTGCCACCATCCATGAGTTTCATTCTTCAAATCCAAGGGGTAAGAACCCAGAAAGAAAATCAGTGAGGTGTATTGTTTATATAGATTCATTCATCTGCAGAAGCTGAAAACTAAGTCTTGTTCTCAAACTCTGGTTTTATTCTCATGTGCAAAGAGTGTCTGGAAAGTTGGGTAAAGGCTATATGCTCCTTGCCTATTTCTCTACAGACCAGACAGATTTCCTATGATTTTCTTTTTCCTCCTTTATATAATGACTGTGTCCCTGACCCACAGAAATATGATTTGCAGTTGCCTGGGGCAAGACTGAGAAGTAGTACTCAGACTGCTAGCACTGGTTTGGAAAGAAAAATAAATAAATCCTACTTTTTAGTCCTGCTACACTCACACATTAGAGGGAGCACCTTTTAACATTCAACTTAGTTTCTGCCTGTTAATATTTATTACATAACTGCATACATGCCTGTACATACAGAATATTTCATTTTACCTTGGACAGACCAAATCCCAAGTGCAAGATTGTAATAATATAGAAAACCATTCAAAGAGCACAGTGTCACAGTAAAATGTCATCTTTTTTTACTGGTTCATACAGGTTTTTTTACTGGTTTTATAGGTTTATACCTATAGGTGACCCATTCAGCCAAGATCTTTCCCAAGAAACAATCTATAGAATCAACACAGTATTTCCCATGTCTTCAGGGACCAGGAAAAAAAGCAAACAAAAAAAAATTCTAGAGACAGACAAAGAGGATCCCCAAACCATGGCCAACAGAGGGAAACCTTTAAAACAGACAGACCAGATGAGAGAAATTTCAAGTTCCCAACTACCACTTAAACATGACTTCTACACCAATGGCACCACAGATATCCCCACAAAAAGGGACTAGGTATTCCCACAGGGTGGAACCAGATGTGTTGAATAAAGGGTCTTGGTGTGCACACTGAGGGAGATTACCAAGTGCCTGAGGTGTCCAGACATTACTGCTTTCAGTTTCCTTTTTCTCAAAGTAGACCAAGATGGAGTGATCCTTAAAATGCAGGAAAGGAAGACTAGAGTTCCCTGAAGCAAAAGTGTCACTAAATGAATAGTCAAAAGAAAAACTAAATCAAATTAAAAGCCAGAAATTAACCAAAATGACTGGGAAGAAAGTCATATCTCAGTAATGACATTGAATATTAATGACCTAAACTAATTAATCAAACACATGGGCAGATTGGATTAAAAAATAAGACCCAACAATATGCTTTCTCCAAGAGACTCACCTCCTAGGCAAAGTTATCATTAGACTGAAGGTGAAAGGATAAGAAAAAAAGTCACTCATGTGGATTACATAAGCAAGCAGAGATTTCAATCCTTATACCAAATAAAGTGTATTTCAAGCCCATGTTAATCAGATGGGATAAAGAAGTTCATTTCATTCTACTAAAGGAAATTATAAAACAGGAAGACATAACAATTGTAAATATTTATAAATATTTATGCTCCAAACAATAGAGCATCTATGTACAACAAAAAAAGAGCAAAAAAAAATCCTCTCAATTTCAAGAATCAAGTAGGCCACAACACATTAATACTGGTTGACTTCAACACACCTCTTTCACTACTTGACACATCTTCTAAACAATAACTTAATAAAGAAATCATAGAAATAAATAATACACTCAATAATTTAGATTTAGCAGTTAATATAATATTTTATTCACCAATGGGTGAATATACTTTTTTTTCAGCAGCACATTGATCCTTTTCTAAGATGGACCATATTTTATGTCACAGAGCAACTCTTAATTAATACAAAAAAATGGAGGGCTGGGGAGATAGCTCAGCTGGTAGAGTACCTGCCTCACAAGCACAAGGTCCTGAGTTCGATCCCCAGTACAACAACAACAACAAAAAAAATGGAGATAATACACAGCATTCTATCATATCATAATGGTCTGAAATTAGAAATCAATTATAAAACATAAAATAAAATTATTTCTAACACATGGAAACTAAATAATACACAATTGAATGATGAATGGATAGTAGAAAAAAACCAAGGATGAAATATCTAGAGGTAAATTAGAACAATGATACAACATACCAGAATTTCTGGTACGTTATGAATGCCATACTAAGAGGAAAATATATTACAATGAGTTATTAATTAATGAATAAAAGTCAACAAATAAATGACAACATTACATCTTAAAGCTCTAGGAAAAGAACAAATCAATACCAAAAAGAGTAGAAGACAGGAAATAATTAAAATCAGTGGTAAAGTCAATGAAATTGAAACAAAAGAAACATGAAAAACTTGACAAAACACAAAAGTTTAGTTTTTGAAAAAAATCAATAAAATTGGTAAATACCTAGTGGCACTACAAAGAGTAAAAGAAAGGACATCCAAATTACTAAAATATGTGATGAAAAAGAAAATATCAAAATGGACACAACTGATATACAGAAGATAATTTGAAACTATTTTGAAAATTTATAATCCAATAAAATAGAAAATACTGAAGATATTGACAAATTTCTAGAGACATATGACCTACCTACACTGAATCAGGAGGTCATACATGATTTCAACAAAACAATATTAAGTAATGAAATCAAAAGCACCATTAATAGCCTACCAATTTAGAAAAATCCAAGACCAGACAGATTCTCATTTGAGTCCTTCAATATCTTCGAACACCAAAACTCCTCAAATTATTCCATGAAATAGAAAGCAAACCCTTCCAAGTTAATTCTATGAGGCTACTATCACCCCGATACCAAAATGAGACAAAGACACATCAAAGAAAGAAAACTTCAGAAAAATATCCCTGATGAACACAGATGCAAAAATCTCAAAATCTGGCAACTTGATTGATGGTGCACCACAATCAAGTTAAGTACATCCAAGGGATGCAGGGTTGGTTCAGCATATTGAAATCTGAAAATATAATTTATCATGTCAATAGAATTAAAAACAAGAATCATACATTTATCACATTAGCTGTAGAAATAGCATTTGACAATACAACACTCCTTCATGTTCAAAAGAGTAGAATAACTAGGGATCGTAAGAACCTACCTCAACATCATAAAAGGCATATATGCTAAACCCAAAACTAACATAATTCTAAACAGAGAAAAATTGAAAGCTTTCCCTCTAAAACCTGGAACAAGACAAGAATGCCTTCTTTCACCATTTTTACTCAACATTGTTCTTGAAATTCTAGCCAGAAAAAATAGAAGAAAAAATTTAAAGGTATGCAAATAGGTAAAGAAGAAAACAAGCTATCACCATTTCCAATGACTTGATTCTATATTTGAAAGATCAAAAAATTCCATGAAAGAACTTTTAGAATAAATGAATTCAGAAAAGCAGCAGGATATAAACTCAATGCCCATAAATCAAACACATTACTATACATCCATAATGAATTCATTGAAAGAGAAATAAAAACAATACCACATTCCCAGTCACCTAAAAAAATACTTGGGAATCAAACTAACTAGAGGTGAAAGACCTCTATAATTAAAACTACAGACCAGTAAAAAAAGAAATCAAAGAAGACCTTAGAAGATGGAAAGACCTGCCATGTTTCTGGATAGGCAGAATTAATATTGTCAAAATAGCCAGACTATCAAAAGCATTATACAAATTTAATGCAATTTCTACTAAAATCTCAATAGTGTTCTTCATAGAACTAGAAAAAGCAATCATGAAATTCTCTTGGAATATTAAGAGACCCAGAAGAGCCAAAGCAAATCTGAGCAAGAAAAGTGAAACAGGGAGCATCATGATACCAGATCTCAAACAATATACTACAGAGCCATAGTGTTTAAACCAACATGACATTTTCACCATGACAGACATATAGACCAATAGTACAGAATAGAAGACACAGAGACAAACCCACATAAAACAGGTATCTCATGTTAGGTAAAGGCACCAAAATTATTCACTGAGAAAAGATACCTCATTAAACTAATGGTGCTGGGAAAACTGGAAAGCCACATGTAACAAAATAAGATTAAGCCCTATTTCTCAACCTGCATGAAACTCAACTCACTGTGCATCAAAGATTTGGGGGCTACTAGAAGAAAAAGTCAGCCCAAATCTTTACCATGTTGGTCAAGGATCTGATTTCCTTAACAAGACCCCTAAAGCACAAGGTAAATCAGGAATCAAGGTAAATCAGGATGATCTCAATCTAATTAGCTTATTTTCAGCAAAAGTAACAATCAATAATTTGAAGAGAGAGTCTAGAGATTAAGAGAAAATCTTTACCACATGCACCTTGGAAAAATCATTAATCTCTAGGCCATTTAAAAAACTAAAAAAAACTTAATACCAAAAAAATGAATAACCCAATTAATGGACTAAGGAACTGAACAGACACTTCACAGAAGAAGATATACAATCACTCAACATATATATGAAAAAATGTTCAATATCTCTAGCAATGAGAGAAATGCAAATAAAATCTACTCTAAGATTTAATTCACTCCAATCAGAATGGGAATTATCAATAATCCAAGCCACAATTAATGTTGTCAATCACTGGTCAGTCACAGTCACGGAGCAAGCTGGTGAGTGAGTCAGGCAACCTGCATCTCGGAGGTAGCCAGTGGGCACCCAACTACCTGCATTGAGAAGCTAGGCGGCGGGCAGCCAACCCGCCCAACCACCAGGCCAAAGACAGACACCATCAGAGAGCGACCCTGTCCAACCACAACGCTGAGGTCTGTCACCATCATGGAGCAAGCCAACAGATGAGACAGCACGCCTGCATCGCAGAGGTACCCAGAGGCTACTTTATAGGCTCTTGCAGGCATTTTGAATTATTCCTGAGGGCATGGCCATCATCATTGGAAGGGCAGTTCCCTTCCTGAGACACCTACAGGAGGCTATAGGGCCTTTGATAGACCCAGGAGTCAAAAAGAGGAGGTATTGAGAGACTCGGGACAAACTCAGAGCCACCAGGTGAATCTCTCCCACTGGTCAGTCTCCTCGGATGGTGGAGTAGTCCCAAAAAGCAGGATATTTCATGGAGTAGAATGGCCCAGTAAGACTCCCCTGCTGGAGCTGAGAAGCCAGTCAACCAGGAGCATTGCAGATGAGGGACACACAGTGAGAGGCTTCCATGCAGAGTGAGTGTCCAAGGCCCAGGTGGTAGCTCTGGTCCCCAGGGAACATAGCAGAAGAGGGCCACTCAGCGAGGGAGTCTCTCGCAGGGCCAGGCTCCCCAGCCCAGGTGGTAGATCAGGACCCCTGAGAAGATCAAAGAGGAGGGCTTCCCAGTACAGGTGGTAGTTCTGGACTAAAGGGAACTTCTCAGATGATAACTGCCCAGTGAAACTTCCCCACTGGGTGAGTCTTCCCTGGTGGGTGAGGCTTTCCCACTAGGGGACTAGAACCAGAGACACAGGCCCAGATCAGACATGCCCGAATCTGCAGTCTAGTCCACCTTTGACTGAACATCAGTCAATAAGTGGAGGCACCTCTGCCCACTGACAGGGAATATACCCCACCTAAATGCCACTACCCCTAGAGGGCCAGCTTCTTAGTAGAGCACACCACATTATAAAGATCCTCCAAGACTTCAGGCTACTGAAGCTTAAGAGGGGAGTTACTGGAAATCTACAGAGACAATATTAGTCAATAGAAGAAATCTGCAATATCCCAGAGTTTCACTACTAGATACTATGAAAGCACTACTTAGAGGCAAATTTATTTCCTGGAATGCATTCAATAAAAGAAGAGATCAACAAATAAATGACCTAACACTACAGCTCAAAGTATTAGAAAAAAAACAGAGCAACACCAAAAAGAATAGAAGACAGGAAATACATAAAATCAGAACTGAAATCAATGAAAATTAAACAAAAGAAACAATCAAAAAATTTACAAAAAAAAGTAGTGGGTTCTTTGGAAAAATAAGCAAGATTGATAAACCCTTAGCCACACTAACAAAGAGAAGGAGAGAGAAAACTCAAATTACTAAAATTCAGAATGAACAAGGAAATATGACAACAGACAGAAGAGAAATACAAAACATAATTGTGGGGGTTCCCGGGACCCCCAGCCTTGGGCATGGTCAAGATGGCGCCTGATGCTGAGCCAAAAGCGGCCAGCTATACAGTAAACAACCAGCGAATTCCAATGATTGGCTAGTTAACGATGTGACTAGAGCATGCCCCCCTCGTGTACCCATCCTATGCTTGCAGCTGTCCGCGTTTACCTCGTGTACTCTCCCCTGATTGGTTGAAGTGTATATAAGCCTGGTGGGTGGGAGAGTAGTGAGGAGAAGCTGAAGAAGCGGCAGAAGCGGGGGGGCGGAAGACGCGGAAGAAGAGGAAGAAGCGGCGAAGGCAGAGGTTGAAGCCAAGCTGGAAGCTGGGAGTACGTGGGAGCTGGAAGAAGCTGGGAGAAGGGAAGCTGGGAGTGCGCAGAAGCTAGGGGTAAGAGAAGCGTAAGAGAAGTACTGTGCACAATAAACTTTCAAAGCTTCAGACATTTGTCGTGTCTCTCTCTGTGGCCAGAGGGGACGCGATAACTGGTGCCGAGACCCGGGAAGATGAAGGCCTTATAAAAGAAAACAAGGTAAGATAATTGAAAAAAAAATTTTTTTTTGTATACAAGTTAAACCGGTTATAAAAAAGTTGAAGGGTGTCAGGATGCGCCATTGGCGGTCCTGGGGACACGCGGAGTGCGGTCCGGTTGAAAGGTATCGGGATCCTGACGCGTAGAACGCGGGTATCGGGATGCGCCATCAGCGGTCCTGACGCGTAGAACGCGGGTTGAAGGGTACCGGGATCCTAACGCGTAGAACGCGGGTCGGGGGGTATCGGGACACGCCATCAGCGGTCCTGACGCGTGGAACGCGGTCTAATTAAAGTGAAAGTAGAAACACGTTTGGAGCGGTCTAATTAGGTAGTACGTGAAAAGCCGCTATAAAAATTCTAATGCGCACTTGATAGTTTTCCCTTCAGTAATTTTGTTGCTCCTGGCGGCTAGGCCACTGTTTGTTATTGTAATTGCCATAACTAAAGCTATTCAAATTAGTAACAATGGGGTCTGAATGCAGCAACCCCTCAGGGAACTATTAAAAAACAATGGGACGCCATTGAGGAAAAAAAAAAGCTAAAGTAAGAAAAGCTGCTCAGTGTGCCACAAGGGGGATCTTCATGAACAGGATTTAATAGTAACAGAAAAGAATGCTTAAAGAGAATAAAGTGAGGAAAAATTGAGTGGTGGTGACCTAGAAAATAATTGCTCAAAAAATTTAAGAACAAGGGAAAAAGGTAGGAGAAACCTAAGCCTAATAAAAAGAGCTTCAAAATTTGTAGAACCTGCCCGTATTTGAGGAGCAAATGGAGATACCATCAACCATTAGAAAAATTTTAAAGACGCAGTTAAGACTATTGGAGACAGCTATGCAGAGCAGTGTTATCTGGAGGACAATGTCTAATTGGAGAAGCTCAGTAGCAAGAAATAGCTGTTGAAACTGCTTGCAGAAACATAGTGGCAAGGTTTCCCGATAGAAATGTTAATAGGAGAAGGCCAATACGTTTCAATAGATGCACAAAATCAGCAGCAAGGAGATAATGCCCTAATAAAAGATAAGAGATAACTATAGTAAAATCTGTTACACCTTATGCCCCAGGGCTATGTCCAAGATGCAGAAGAGGAAGTCATTGGAATAGTGCCTGTCAGCCTATTAGAGATAGGGAGGATAATTTCCTAGGGTTGAATCCTAAACTTCAAAAAAACGGGAGACAGGGCCCTCCCCGGGGCCCGCAACAAATATACGGGGTAATTCAACAAGTACCCGACGGTGGTATCCTCCCACAGAGAAGGGGAGCGCAGAGCCACCTCAGGAAGTGCCGGATTGGACATCTGTGCCACCTCCAGACTCATACTAACCCCAGATATGGGGGTGCAGATGATTGATACTGATTGGCATGAAAAAATCCCACAGAACAGTGTAGGATTATTACTAGGTAGAGGTTCCTCAACACTAAAAGGACTTATAGTACACCCAGGGGTTATTGATCCTGATTTCACTGGACAAATAAAAGCCTTGGTCTCTTCACCAAAAGGAATTACGGTCATCTCTCCAGGGGATCGCATTGCACAAATGCTTATATTGCCCAGTCGACATTCCTTGTGGCCCAGTGAAAATACAAATAAAAGACAAGGAGGTTTTGGATCAACACGAACCACTTTAATAAACCTTACTATGGATATGGGACAGAGGCCCCTCCTAAAATTAAAAGTGGGAAATATGGAATTTACAGGTTTATTAGATACGGGAGCAGACATAAGTATTATCAGCGCAATGGTCTGGCCAAAGCACTGGCCATTGATCACAGCAGCTCAGAGCTTGAGAGGCTTAGGAGTAGCAGAGAGCCCCAATCAAAGTGCTTCCTCATTATCGTGGAAAGATACAGAGGGACACACAGGAATATTTCAGCCATATGTCTGTAATGTTCCTATTAGCCTATGGGGACGAGACGTCCTGCAGCAAATGGATATGAAACTCACCACTGACCAGATTTACCAAGGGACTCCTGTAAGAAATATGTTACAAAATATGAATTATGTTGATAAAAAAGGATTAGGAAGACATAGTCAAAGATCTACCCAACCACTGCCTTTACTTCCACCAAAAAATGATTCTCATGGATTGGGTTTTTCCTAGGGGCCACTGATAAACCATCAATCCCTATAATATGGAAAGATGATAAGCCTCGCTGGATTCCACAGTGGCACCTAACAAAAGAAAAGCTAGAGGCAGCTCATAAGTTAGTACAAGAGCAGGTACAAGCAGGTCATTTACAACATTCTACCTCTCCTTGGAATACTCCAATATTCTTAACAAAGAAAAAATCAGGAAAATGGAGGTTGTTACATGATTTAAGAGCCACAAATGAACAAATGTACCCTATGGGACCCATCCAATGTGGACTCCCTCTTGTCACTGCACTACCAAAAAATTGGCCTACTATTATTCTGGATTTAAAGGATTGCTTTTTCTCTATACCCTTACACAAAAATGATTGTTGGAGATTTGCTTTTACTTTGCCCTCTTAATCACACTCAGCCTGACCAGAGATTTGAATGGACTGTGTTGCCTCAAGGTATGACTAACAGTCCTACTATATGTCAAATATACATAGATAAAGCGTTAACAACTACTAGACAAAAGTTTGAGATTGTTGATTTATCACTATATGGACGACATACTTATTTGCCATCCAGAAAAAGAAGTTTTGTTAGAAGCATTACAATTTATAACTCAAGCATTAGAAAAGAGAGGACTAACGATAGCCCCTGAAAAATTACAATTAGAGGAGATCCAAGAATATCTGGGTACAAGGCTCACTGCTACTACAGTCAGACCAACAAGGTTGACCATCAGGACAGATCAATTGAATACCTTGAACGATTTTCAGAAACTCTTAGGTGACGTTAACTGGATCAGATCCTATTTAAAATTATCCACAGGGGAATTAAAACCTTTATTCGATATATTAAAAGGTAATCCTGACTTGAATTCCCCTAGGAAACTTACTCCCGAAGCACGGATATCCTTACAGCTAGTAGAGAATAGACTTCAGCAGTGTTACGTTGATCGTTGTGATCCTACTCAACCATTAAGTTTAATCATAATCTCAGAGAAGCATACCCCTTTTGGCATAGTTTGGCAAGGAGGACCTCTGCAAAGTATAAATCTCCCTAGCTCTCTGGCTAAAACATTGCAATCATATCCCCAAGCTATTGCCCAGGTAATATTCAAGGGAATAGAATCTTGCATTACTGTTTTTGGAATCCATCCGTCTATTATTATAACTCCTTATTCCACTCAGCAAATTAAATGGCTAATTAATAATGATGATGATTGGTCAGTATTATATTGTTCCACTTCAGCTCAGTTCGATAACCATTATCCCCAACATCCCTGGATTCAATTCTGTAAAAATACTCCCATAGTTTTTCCAAAAGTGACTAGTGTCCAGCCTCTTAAAGACTGTGTAACCATTTTTACTGATGGCTCCAAAAATGGAGTAGGTGCAGTACTTATCAGTAAACAACTTCACACCATAATAGTTCCACCCAACTTCGCACAGGTTACTGAACTTGCAGCTGTAATATTAGTCTTTAAATTAGCAGATAATCAGCCATTCAATCTTCTATCTGATAACTTATATATCGTTAACGCTTTACAGGTTCTTGAAACGGTACCCCATATTTCTTCCATGTCCACGGTAGCTTCTTATTTTACTATGCTACAAAACCTTATCCTACAGTGTAAACATCTATTCTATGTAGGACATATTAGAGCTCATTCTAATTTACCAGGACCTTTGGCCAATGCTAATGACTTGGTAGATATGGCCACCAAATCAATTTTTGTTTTTTCCATAGAGGAACAAGCAAAACTCTTTCATGAAAAATTTCATGTAAATTCCACTACTTTGAGCAGAAAATTTCCTATATCTAAATGTATGGCTTCGACAAATAGTAAAAAATTGTCAACATTGTGCTCCTTTAATCCCAGTACAATCCTTTGGAGTTAACCCCAGGGGACTGCTGCCTGGTCATATTTGGCAGATGGATGTAACCCATATTTCTGAATTTGGTACTGTTAAGTATGTACATGTGTCAGTAGACACTGCTTCAGGGGTCATTATGGCTTCCGCTCATTCTGGAGAAAAGGTAAAAGATGTCATTCAACACTGCCTACAAGCATTTGCTGGCTGGGGCATACCTAAAGTTATTAAAACAGATAATGGTCCTGCTTATACTTCCAAAAGCTTCCGGTTGTTTTTACAAACATTTAACATCCAATTAGTCACTGGCATCCCCTATAATCCCCAGGGACAGGGCATTGTGGAAAGAGCACATCTTACTTTAAAAAATTGTTTAAATAAACAAAAAGGGGGAATAGGAGCCTCCTACAAGTCTCCTAAAGATAAACTTAATTTAGTTCTTTTCATTCTAAATTTCTTAACTCTGGATAGGGACGGTCATTCTGCAGCTGATCGACATTATAATCCCCATAATACTCCTCAAGTATGGGCAAAATGGAAAGATATCCTGACAGGTTGTTGGAAAGGACCGGATCCAGTCCTTCGTTGGGTCCGAGGGTCTGTTTGTATTTTCCACAGGATCAACAGACTCCAGTCTGGATTCCAGAAAGGCTAATCAGAGTTTTACAGCATGCAAGTGATGCTGCTCCTCCTTGCAATGGCGAGTCTGAGCCTTCCTCCAATAATAAAAACTCAGACGGAAAGGCAAACCCGGAACCTATGGGCCATTGTTAGCCTGGCCATATTTTTCATTTCTAACTAACATATTTCTTATCCTTCCTTTTCTTGATTTTCACCAATTCCTCTACAAGCCTGTCAATTCTACTGATGATTTTTCAGGTCGTGCTGCTTTTGGTGACAAGGATATTTCTAGCCTTTCTTTGCTTTAACAGGAGGAATTTCTGCACTTTGCCGTTGGAATCATGCTACAAATCGGACCCAGAGTAGAGCAACTCGTTCTACTGACCCTAGCTGTGATATTGCTTTTCCTCCCACGTCAGCTTGTGTATTTCCTCTTTTTTATGTTTCTGCCAACTAACATTTCTAATAATACCTCTTAACTGTTCACTAATTGTGTGCTATCTCTCACAATGCTGGAATGGTTCTTTTGTCATCCGTGCAATTTGCACATTTCTATCTTCCTACCAGTCCTAGTTTCTGTTGCAGATATAGAATTGCCAGTGCTATTATCAAGAAACAGAAGAGGCTTTGACATTGCAACAGCTGTGATCATTGCCACCACAGTCCTTGCAGTAGCAGCATTGACACAACCATAACAACGATCATTTGGCCGAGAATGCAGCTGCAGCCTTACAGACCATAGAGACTCTATCAGAGAATGGACTCATTATAAGAACAAGTGGATACCCTGCAAGAACTTTTGGGACTGGGATGCGTTTATTCCCTGAGAGCTGCTTTGTGTTACCCATATTGTAACTCCATTGGGATGTATATTGTTTCTGTATTTAATATGGCTATATGGTTTTTCTTCTGTTTATAGATTTGTCAAACAGTGGGCAAGCTTAGGAGCTATGGTGGTACTCCTCTGCCTTGGCCTTCTTCTCTTCATTCGTTTTGGCATGCATCTACGAGCTAGCCAATAGAGAGATCAAATTATTTTTCATCAGGCCATGACCGCCCTAAAGGCCAACAGCCCCCCATTCGTATGGCTCTTGATGCTGGACCGGTAGTCAAGGACGGGTAATGAAGGAGGTGGCTGTGTACCGACCTAAGACAGGAGCTGCAGCATGCTCTGCAGGCTCTGATGACGGGTAAGGACATATGCTGACCACTCAGCCTAAGACAGACACGGTCCCAAGCCTTAGTTTAATATTAAAGAAGGGGGATCTGTGGGGGTTCCCGGGACCCCCAGCCTTGGGCATGGTCAAGATGGCACCTGACGCTGAGCCAAAAGCGGCCAGCTATACAGTAAACAACCAGCGAATTCCAATGATTGGCTAGTTAACGATGTGACTAGAGCATGCCCCCCTCGTGTACCCATCCTATGCTTGCAGCTGTCCGCGTTTACCTCGTGTACTCTCCCCTGATTGGTTGAAGTGTATATAAGCCTGGTGGGTGGGAGAGTAGTGAGGAGAAGCTGAAGAAGCGGCAGAAGCGGGGGGGCGGAAGACGCAGAAGAAGAGGAAGAAGCGGCGAAGGCGGAGGTTGAAGCCAAGCTGGAAGCTGGGAGTACGCGGGAGCTGGAAGAAGCTGGGAGAAGGGAAGCTGGGAGTGCACAGAAGCTAGGGGTAAGAGAAGCGTAAGAGAAGTACTGTGCACAATAAACTTCCAAAGCTTCAGACGTTTGTCGTGTTTCTCTCTGCGGCCAGAGGGGACGCGATACATAATTAGAAGCTACTTTGAAAATCTATGCTCCAATAAAACAGAAAATCTTGAAGACATCAACAGGTCTCTAAAGCCATATGAATTACTAAACTGAAGCAGGAGGACATACACAATTTAAATAGATCAACTTCAAGTAAAGAAATAGAAGAAATCATCAAAAGTCTACCAACAAAGAAAAGTCCGGGACCACATGGGTTCTTAGCTGAGTTCTACAGAACTTTTAAAGAAGAGCTGATTCCAATAATTCTCAAAGTATTTCATGAAATAGAAGAGGAGAGAACCCTCCCAAACTCATTCTATGAAGTCATTATCAACCTGATACCTAAACCAGACAGAGATACATCAAGGAAAGAAAATTTCAGACCAATATCCATAATGAACATTGATGCAAAAATTCTCAACAAAATCTTAGCAAATTGCACACAAAAATATATTAAAAGGTAGTGCACCATGATCAAGTGGGTTTTATCCCAGGGATGCAAGATTGGTTCAACATCCAAAAATCAAAAAATATAATTCACCATATCAACGGACTTAAAGTCAAAAATCACATGATTATTTTGATAGATGCAGAAAAAGCATTTGATAAAATACAGCAACTGTTCATGCTCAAAACACTAAAAAAAATAGGCTTAGTGGGAAAACTTCTTAGCATTGTAAAGGTCATCTATGCTAAGCCCATGGCCAATATCATTCTAAATGGTGAAAAACTGAAAGCATTTTCCCTAAAAACTGGAGCAAGGCAGGGATGCCCTCTTTCACCACTTCTATTCAACAACATCCTTGAAACTCTAGCCACAGCAATTAGACAGATGAAGGAAATTAAAGGGAAGAGAATAGGAAAAGAAGAACTCAAATTATCCCTATTTGCTGATGACATGATTATAAATTTAGAGGGACCAGGAAATTCCACCAGAAAACTTTTAGAATTCATAAGTGAATTCAGTAAAGTAGCAGGATATAAGATCAGTACTCCTAAATCTAATGAATTTTTAAATGTAAGTGATGAATCTTCAGAAAGAGAAGTTAGGAAAATTACCCCATTCACAATAGCTTTGAAAAAAATATACACTTGGGAATCAATCTAACAAAAGAGGTGAAAGACCTCTACAATGAGAACTACAGAACACTAAAGAAAGAAATTAAAGAAATTTTAGAAGATGGAAAGATTCCCCAAGTTCTTGGATAGGCAGAACAAACATTGTCAAAATGGCCATACTACCAAAAGTGCTATACAGACTCAATGCAATTACAATTAAATTCCCAATGACTTACCTTACAGAAATAGAGCAAGCAATCATGAAATTCATCTGTAAAATTAAGAAACACAGAATAGCTAAAGCAATCCTTAACAGGATGAGTGAAGCAGGGGTTATCACAATAAAATAACTTCAAATATACTACAAAACATTAGTACAAAAACAGCAAGGTATTGGCACCAAAAAGACAGGTGGATCAATTGCAAAGAACAGAGGACATGAACAGAAACCCAAATAAATACAATTTTCTCATACTAGACAACTGTGCCAAAAACATGCAATTGAGAGAAGATTGCCTCTTCAATAAATGGTGCTGGGAAAACTGGAAATCCATATGCAACAGAATAAAGATAAATCCCTATCTCTCACCCTGCACAAAAATAAACTCCCAATGGATCAAATACCTTGAAATTAGACCAGAGACCCTGCATCTTATATAAGAAAAAGTAGTCCCAAATCTTCAACATTTTGGCTTAGGATCAGACTTTCTTAACAGGACTCCCATAGCACAAGAAAGAAAAGCAAGAATCAATAACTGGGACAGATTCAAACTAAATAGCTTTCTCTCAGCAAATGAAACTATCAGTAATGTGAAGAGAGAGCCTACAGAGTGGGAGAAAATCTTTGCCACTCGTACTTCAGAGAAAGCACTAATTTCCAGAAAATATAAAAAACTCAAAAAACTCTACATGAATAATACAAATAACCCAACCAACAAATGGGCTAAGAATATGAACAGATAATTCACAGAAGATCTACAAGAAGTCAACAAATATATGAAAAAAGTGTTCACCATCTTTAGTAATAAGAGAAATGCAAATCAAAACTACCCTAAGATTCCATCTCACCCCAATTAGAATGGTGATTATCAAGAATACAAGCAACAATAGGTGTTGGAGAGAATGTGGGGAAAATTCATATTTTCCTATATGAAATGTATATGAATCATACATTGCTGGAGGGGTTGCAAATTAGTTCAGTCACTGTTGAAAGAGTGTGGAGATTCCTTAGAAGACTTGGAATAAAACCACCATTTGACCCAGCTATCCCACTCCTTGGCCTATACCCAAAGGACTTAAAATCACCATACTACAGAGACAGCCACAATGATATTCATAGCTGCTCAATTCACAATTGCCAGATTGTGGAACCTACCTAGATACCCTTCAAATGATGAATGGATAAAGAAACATTGGTATATATATATATATATGAACATATATACAATGTAATATTACTCATCCATAAAGAATAATAAAATTATGGCATTTGCAGGCAAATGGATGAAATTGGAGAATATCATGCTAAGTGAGATAAGATAATCTCAAAAAAACCAAAGGATGATTGATCTCACTGATAAGTGGATGATCACACATATAAGGGGTAGGAGGGGGGCAAGAATGGAGGAAGAAGGGACTGTATAGAGGGATAAGAGGGGTGGCAGAGGTGGGGGGAAGAAAAAATAACAGAATGAATCAAAACTATTACCCTAGGTAAACATATGATTAGATAAATGGCATGCATCTACTTCATGTACAACCAGAGAAACAAGATGTATCCCATTTGTTTACAGTAAAAATGAATTTATAAACATATTCTTGGTTTCTTACAGTTTCTTAGAGAAGTGAAAATATATATATTAAAAATTTTATACAGAATGGAAATTTTTTTCTGATTTGAAAAACTGTACAGTGGGATTCCTTCTTTTAAAAAAAATTTGATCTACTTTTGAAAATGACCTATGTTTCAGATTTAAAATCAGCAACCCTCTCTTTCTAAACCTCTAATCCATTTCATTCCCCAATACTAGACAAATTAATACAAAAAGGGGAAACTGTATTTTCTTACTTTCTGGTAAAGCAGGTATTCTTGGGCCCAGATTTTGAAAGTATGCATACTTCATGGCCTCTTCTGCTGAAATACTTTTCTCAGATTCAAACTGTAAAAAAGCAAAGAACTGCTTCATTAACTTTTACTCTCAGTTACTCTAAAAGTTGGCAAAGGACAAATCAGTATTTAGAGCTTTTCTTAAAAATCTTGGTTTTTTAATATGACTACTATTTTTAAGTACTGATTTGGAGTACTCCAGATATACTTGAATTTGATTTGCAGTTGAAATTATACAGTAATAATTATATCTCAGTTCCACATTTTCAAGATAAGTCTAGACCTCAAGTAAAACTTTAGATTCCTCTATTTTCTGAAGTGATGAAAATTAAAATATTCATCCTTTGCTTTTACTTTTCTTAATGAATCACCAAAGACTGGGGGCAATACACTGTTTCTAAGTTCAGGTTAATTACCACAATCCTACTCCCAATTTCCAGCCTCTCTTACAATTAATGTGCTGGCCAATGAGACTTGGGAAGAGCCTTTCAGGGATTTCTACTTAAATCCTTGCTCTCAAAATATAAGTAGGCAAATGTGGCTGGTACCACCATGTTCCTTCCAATTCTTGCTTTAGAGGAAATGTGAGTGGTATTTGGAGCTGCGGTAACCTGAAAGGCAGTTAACTATAAGTAAAAAGAGAACATAAGAGATCAAAAATGTGGAGAACATGGCCTTGACAAAGTTGATAAATGACAGCAGCTCTTCTTGGTCACAATGAGAGGTCCAGATCATTAAGAGAAACTATGTAATAAATATAACATGTTGTATTATGTATTATACATTATATGTTTGCATATACATATATATATATATAGATATATATATGTTTAACTTAAGCATGTTCCTGAAATATTCTGGAAACTACCATAAATAATAATTATCATTGCACATATGAGGAAACTGAGGCATAATGACATTTAAGAATTACAAAGATGTGACTTACCTGTAGAAATTTTGTTAACAACTCAATTCCTTCACAGTCTAACCTAGATATAATAATAAAAAAGTGACAATTTTCATCTTAACTGATAGAAACTTTTCAGCTAAAACTATTTCCTTAGTGTTTTTGTTTGCTAAATTTAAGTGACCTAAAACAGATACTCTTGTTGAGTTCAAAGAGACTCAAAACTATTTTAGTCTAAAGAGGCTTATCTTGTCATTGCCTTAGGAAGAGACAATAAATAACTTTAATCCAAATTTTATATGTTCAAGAAAAATATTAAAGCTGTTGAATTTGAGTCATCATTCTGTCTCAAAATTAAGTGACCTCCATAAGAAGAAGAGCTTAATGACTACATCAACTTTCACAGTATTGAAATGAAGGCAAGTGCATAAAAGCATCATTTTCCTATCATATGGGTAAAAACAAAGACAAGGGACCCCAAAATATATCAGTGTGATTCAAGGTAAGCAAAGACACAAGCTATTCAATAAAATTTTATAGGAATGGGTACTAGAAGGTACTAAGCTCAATTTAAATGTGCATAACTTTATACAACTTTATTAATCAAGACAACCAAGCCAAAAGTTAATAAAGAATGCTAATTGTAGTTATGAAATTAACATAACCAGGAATAGTGGAGGTAGGGATTATTTTAATGGGATTTTCTATGGTTGAGAAATCAGAGGTTCTATCTTTCACTGACTTTCACTGAAAAAAGTACCATTACAAGCAGAGAAATATTCTCCCCTGAGTGTTCTAAGTGGGTTCCAGGGAATCCTGCAAACCTAGACATTCTCCAGAGTCTTCCAGTCTTCAGCACTTTTCCATTCTGGTACAAATCCAGAGGACCCTAGGAATTGATGAGCTTGGAGCTAAGTTCATGAACAATCTGCTTCATAGGCCTTCAGCCTTCTACACTGAACATTACCATAGGCAATGGCATATATATATCTATATAAATAATATAGGAAAATATGAATTATACTGCTTTGGAGAGACCAAAAAATGTCAGCATACATGGCTATCTTTCTTAGAATGTCTAGCTGAGAATATAAGGTTTTATACTAACAATAAGAATATCAGTACATACAAATATTTAAAAATATTTCTGGTATCAGAAATGTTTTGCTATTATTTCCTAGTTTTGTTATGGGGCACAACTTAAGAACAGACTGATCACCACTGAGAAGTCCAAATTTGAGAGTCTTTAATAAGCCAACCAGCTGTCTCACAAAATGTCCCAAAAAATGACTAGTGAGAGAACAGCTCCAACCACAGGGTTGTAGGTGTTATTATACCAAAAATCACATCAATCATAAGTGTCTGTTGCTATGATTCAAAATTACAAACTAACATCATGATATCATCAACAGAGGTGGAAGTGGGTCAAAATGACCCTTACCTAGGTACAAACTAAAGAATGGTTACTAACATCCACACAATCACTGTTCGTATGGTACATTGTTTAGGAGCAATAGGAATGAAAAGAGAGCAATTCTTTACTACATAGGAGTTCCCATTGTATATTATTAAACATTTCACACCAAGTAACTGATGATGGGTACAGAGGCGGGGCATTCCCAAGGGAGAAGCTTATTTCCTACATAACATGGAGTCTCAGAGCAAAATGGAATGTGTTTAGTCATTTCCCTTAGAGTCTGGCCTATAACATTCTCATGAAGTCAGATCTGTCAGCCGTCACAGTTTGAGAAGAAATGGAAGTACAAGAAGTGTGTTATGTCATAAGCAATGTGAATTTTTTAATTAAAATAGACAATGTCCTTAATTTGATATTTTGGTGACTTAAAAATTTTAATGAAAAATAAAGTCAAGAAGTTATTCTATATTACTGCAAATATAATGCATTACACAAGCCAAAATATTCAGACCAATTTTACTGGGAGTTTTGGACTGATCTGGATGTAGCTGTGAGAAGAAACTTCAACTGAACTGCTGACATTCAGGATGTTACATTTGGCTGTGTAGTCACAGTTTATATTCTTCAAATAGAAATTACATCAGTAATGCTGAAGAAAATACATGTGGGTCATCTGATGTAAGCATCAGAGTCAAAATTTTACTTATAACATTTAGGTGTTTTGTGCATAGAGAATAATTCTGTGGAAAGCAAAACAAAAATGTATCATGATCTTTATGGTACCAAATAAGGAATTAATCAATGCTTTTTTTTCTGGGAAAAGGAGCTTTCTAGATAAACTCTAAAATTTTAATGCATAAGTTCTACACTCATTTTATTTATGGCTCAATGCTACTTCATACTTTATTATTTTTCTTACTGAATTATAAAATTAATATGACAAAGGAAGGGAGGAATTTAATTACATTATGTCCCAAAATATTTAAGAATTGTAGGTATTATTATTTGTATGGAAATTTTATTGTGACAAATACTTGAAGAAATTAAAAAGGATTATATAATTTCTCCCCTTTTCATTTAAAATAATAGCTGGGTGCAAGTCTAATTAGAGGATTTGGTTTATATTTTGGAAATTTATAGTTCTTGAATTCATCATTTGAAGAAACACTTGGCCAAGTTTCCTGAGATGTAGTTCCTGAATTATAAAAAATAAATATACATAGAAATTTGTACAGTTCATGTAAATTATTCTTATGCACATATATATAAGCATTACTAAGAAAGTGCCTTAAAAACATTTTACATTCATTAGACATTTTATTTCAACTGAAATTAAAATGATGGAAATTATAAATACTTATGTGCTGAAAGGGACAAGACAGGAAAGAGGACCAACAAATAAGGAAATTGTTGTGGTAATTTGGGAGATGATGGGGGTATGAGCTAAGGCATAAGGTAACAGGGATAAAGGGAAACAAATAATTCAACACTTTCTAATTCAGGAAGAAGAGACAATACACAGATGCAGGGTGGTGTGTGTGTATTTGTAAGAGAAGAAAAATAGGGAGGCTCAATGTAGAGACACTATCATCTAGGAGTTGGGTGAAAACAAAGGAGTTTAAGATACAGTCCTTCCATTAAAATCTCACAATCTAGCAAATATAAAAAATTATTTAAAATCTAATTTTAAATATTAAAATATTATACATAAAATAAAATGATATGATTGAAATGGAACACTGTACAGTGGTTTCTCAAAAAGTTAAAAACAGAATTGCTATGTGATCCAGAAATTCCATTCCCAGAACTAGACCCAGAAGAAGTGAAAGCACAATCTTGAACAGATATGTGTAAACTCACATTCATGGCATTGTTTATAGAAGTTAAAATACAGAAACAACTCCAATGCCCTTTGATAGATGAATTGATAAACAAACTATGTAAATATCTGAAAGTCCTCATGACATAATCTGTAACAAGGATGAACCCTGAAGATAGTATACTAAGGAAAATAATTGAAATAAGTCAGTTACAAAAAATACTGTGTAATTCCTTTCCTATGGGGTGCACAGTAAATTTTGGAAAAAAAATTGTAATTTTCAGGAACTGCACAAAGGATGGAATAGGAAGTTGTCTAATGGGTATAGAGTTTCAGTTTTGCCAGAAAGATAAAAGTTCTGAAGACAGAGATAGGTGGACTATGACATTTAAGAAAGAAGCAAAGATCAACATCTGAATCAGAACCCTTAAGATTTGTAAAGAGCCATGCCTTACCTGAGATAAGGCTCTGCCTCCCACCTTACTGCATGTAGAATCACTCCAAAATAAGCCAGACTCCAACTTCTTTAAAGTTATATTCAAAAGATTGGTTTTTGTTGTAAAATTACTATGATCTCAAACAGGGGATATAATGTATAGCTCAGCCAAAATTTAAAATGACTATTACACACATTGAATATATGGTTTTACTCTGCTAATTTCATTTAGTAAAACTCTTAATTGAGAATGGGGTGCCATCTGTGCAGTCATCTTGTATAAACGAGTATTTCGTGAACTGGCCTGTAAAACCGCCCTCCCCAGGAAAAGGGCACGCAAACACTGAGGATGCTGGCAGCCACAGTGGTGCCCTTGAGGGCCAATACAGGTCAAATAGGATGTGCTGGGTCCCAGGCTTATCAAGGCTGTTCAGAGATAGCTATCTGAGGAATGTGCAGCTGTATGGAGATCCCATCTATCAAGGACAGGGGAACCTAGCCCTGACCCCTCTCCCTCATAATTCACTCCTTCCCTCCTCCCTGCTCCCTCCAGAACCATTCAGTTTTGGTGGGACCCAATAAAATTCAAATAAAATGGAGGGACCAAACTAAAAAAGGACAAATATTTAGCTGTCTGAATGTTAACCAATAATGTACGGGTCCTTGTGTATGAATGCTAAAAAAAAAAAAAAATCTTAAATAGAGCCCTTTCTCACCACTCTGGGCTGCTCCTCCCCAGCCATTGTATCGGTCTGAGGGGCTGGTTGCAGTCCAGGCTCCAACTTGCTTAATAAAACCTTGTTGTCGATTTGCATTACTGTGTGTTTACTTTGAGTCTCTGGGGATTAGTCAGAACGGGAACCAAATACAGTTATCTGTTAATGTTTTGCAGAAGTAGCTGCTTCAAGAACACAAAACCTAGGCAACTTGTGATAATAAGCCATCACTTAGAGAACAGATAGTGGTAACTTCCAGTACTAATACAGACTCCAGTTAGATAAAAGGGTAAATAACTGTAAAGTTATAAACATTGAAGTTAAAGCCCAGTACTCTTACCTTATGACTGGTGACACTGGCTTGTTGGATGATTAAAATTAAATTTAGAGATTGAGATTAAATACAGAGGGCAAGATAAACCAGTATTTGGATCTTTTGCCGTCAGTCAGCCTGAACCCAGGGAAAAAGAGGACTTCTCTTAGAAGTGTTGCAACTCTTGGTCACACAATCTCCTGATCAAGGAGATTGATGAGGCCACTAGAGGATGTAAAGTTAATCAGTGCACCTGCTGCAGAGGAGGGTCATGGAAAAAGGGAGACATCACTTGATGCTTCCAAAGGAAGCCACCTCATCAAGGAGACCCTGCCTAGCCAATGGCACTGGTGGAGCTAAGAAGCTGCTCTTAAGTTCTCTATGAGTGACCCCTGTGGGAACTCAGCTGACTCTTTAACAGACAGGAACAACTCAGTTTGACCAGCTTGATCTTAGACACCCAGCAGAACAGTTAAAACCAAAATACAGCCATTCTCGGGCATTTAAAAGAAATAATAGTTAAACGCAACTTAAGATGTATACTTGTGTTAGCCCACTAGAATAAAGACTGGAAGCTACAAAGTGGAAGATTCTTAGACAAATGTGCCTGATAACTATCAAGAGAAACTGCCAGTCAGAAATTTTAGAGTTTACACAGGTAGGCTTAATCTATGTTTGCTAGTATGATTACCTAGCCCTAAGTAACAGAAGTAAAGAGATCTCTATTAAACACAGATTATATCAATAAGGGGATATTTTTAAAAATCAGATGACTGCCGGGGTCCAGCCCTAGCAGGAATCCAAGGGTTCCACAGAGGTAAATGGGGTGCGGGGAGACGGCATAGGCAATGGATGGAGAATGAAAGACACAGACTCTAGTTCTGGTGCAATCAATCCCACTTTATTCTGGGGAAGGCTGGGTTTATATACATTTTTCTTCAGGCTATAATGGCAGTCTTAGGGTTAATATTAAAGAAGTTTCCAAAGCATAGGCAGAAAACAACAACCTTACAGATTATCCTTACCTAATCACAATTGTTTTAAGAATATCTAACTACATCAATGAGCTAATACAATGTTTATTTCCTTAATATCTAAACTCTATATGACCTAAGACTATTCTTATTTTTCTCACAGTTAAAGCGATAGACAAGTAATCTCATGTGACCATCTCTACTAGGTCCATCTGGTTAATATCTAAATTGCTGACTTAAGGGTTACAGGAGGGCAGCGGTCCCAATGGTTATTGTGTGCCAATGTTTGTTATAGTGGTGACCTATTCCTTGTAGGAAGGAAGGAATGTTGTGAAACCTTATTTTTTTACCCAGCCACCATCGTTAGAATTTAACCAGCCTGTTGGAGACAAAGGCAAATCTATAACTATTTTCTCCAGAGGCTTTCAGGGACTCATTGCATGGTTGCAAAATTATTTTTAACTTTGTTAGTGGTAAAGACCCATTGTTTTTCAGATTGTAGGTAATATTTTCTGGAATTTTTGTTGTATTCCTCTTGTCCCCTTAAGCAATCCATTCAGACTGAAATGAATAATATATTATCAGAAAAACACAGCAGAAAAAACACCATGCTTCGGAGCAAAACATCCAGCAATTCCTTTTAGGATGAGCCTTTGCAATCATTCTCCAGAGGATCTTTGTCAAGCACTGGATGGAATTCCAGATGCCCCCGCAGATGACATTAAGTAGCTTAACTATATTTTCTGGGGATATCAATGATATTAAGAATTAAATGTTGTGCTTACATTCCTGATAACCTGAACAATGTTAAAGTCCCCAAATACAGGCCTTGTCCTCTCCAGCCTTTGTTAGGCCTTATTATGGGAACAATTTCTCAGTTCTTTGACCTCTGGGTGAGGGATTATTGACTTCTGTCATTTTCATGATATTCATTGGCATGTTCTACATGCTACAACATTTACTTTGTACTAAACTCATTTCAGTATTCATGCCTTTTTGTTCTTCTCTCATAGAAGCACCCACCTCCAGATGACCTTACAACCTGCTCTTCCCCAACCAGACTTCTACCTTGAACCCCAAGATTGACATGATTTTTAAAAGGGAACCCCAAACTGCTTGCCCCTTGCTGCCCCCTTCCAGCTTTGAAGCAGCCAGAACGATTGGCTCCCCCTTTTCCTTACAGCAGTAAGGTGTTCCTGAAGCAAAAGAGGGGAATGAAGCCAGAATTAAGGACAGGTAGTTAGTGTAGATATAGGGGATCGGGTCAAATCGAGGAAATGAAGCCATGAAGCCATCTGCCTTGGAAGTTGGAGACTACCCATAGAAGAATGGAATGTCAAGGGATCTCCAGAGCCCATTGATTACCGAATTTACCCGCCTTTATCAAGGATTACAAACAAGAAGCTGCTAATTAATGCCCCCTGGGCCCTTACCTGCCTGAATCACCTTGGCTCTCCCCCTGCCCATTGCTTCTCACTTAATGCAAAACCAGGCCTAGTCACATAGGAAGGAAGGAGAGATAAGGGGGGAAAGAATGGAGAACAACAGTCACTTTAACCTAGAAAAGATGTAAGGTGCGCTCACTTCTTGGAACTTTAGAACATCAGCCATGGCCCCCTTCTTCCTCCCGGGAGAAGTCTGTGTTATTACCTTTAAATTAAACCTGCTTAATATGCTTAAAAAAAAGTTCTGAAGACAGAGATAGGTGGACAATGATGTGAACTTATTTAAGGTCTGAAAACTACCCTTGAAACTCATTAAAATGGAAAATTTTATGTTATGCACTTATTACTGGAATTTTATAAAGAGAAAAATATGTTACACAAAACAAGAGTTTATAAAATTGCTCAGGACAACAATAGGAGTATATGACTTAGTACATAAATTCAGAAAATAAGTCACCGGTCAGAGGAAAAAATTGCACCAGAGGCTAGGTTGTATTCAGGAAAGTATTTTTGAAAAGTTGTGTTTTGAAGGTTATGAGGCATAGGTCCCAGTTAGAGCAACAGAGCAGACAATTGGGATGGGTGAACTGATATGAACACAGAAAGCAAAGATGGAAAAACCCAGGTTTTTCTGAAGTACATTTAGCTAAAAGGGGATATTTGCATTGAGAAATATTTTGAAATTGTTGGAAAACATAGTTTATGGATATTTTATGGAAATCTCTAAGTACTGGATTAAGAAATGCACTCTATAGCTTAAGGAGTGCACTGGCCACAAAGGTATTTAGATAGGGGAATATCAAGATCAAGATGATGCATGAGAAAGATGGCTACAGTATTTTGATTGTTTTTAGAACAACTTAAAACTGGTAGATTTTTAAGAATATTAAATAATGATAAAATAATTTTGCTTTCAAACCCAGAGTACACAGTTTCCCAGTGTGCCAGTATTTCAGTATAGAGGTAATGAATAGTTCAGCTAATTTTTCTAAAGTAGTTAGCAGCAAATCAAGTTCACTACTGTGTTTTAAAGACCCCTATCAAAGAGGGTCTTCTGTGAAAGATGCAACTAGCAAGATTGATAAAGATTTAGTCAGAAAATTCAGATTTATTTGGGAAAGCTCTTGCACAAGAGATTGCACCTCCGTTTAAAAAAGGTCATTTGAAATCAGCATTCTCCCCTATTTTAGAGATCACTACTGTATTCTAAATAGTCAATAGAGGGAGAAACAGTGAAGTGGCAAAGCTGTGGATGCTGACAGTTTTGCTTTAAGGATTGCACAACACCCACTTGGGGTGAGAAACCAGTCCTTGGGAGGCATGGAGGACAGAGCCCAGGGCAGAGGACTGAAAGGGTCGGTTTAGTGACTGGCACTTGACACTTGAAGTCCACCACAGATGTCACTCATTCTTAGCTAACAAGACTGTGATGCTGAGATTCAGACACTAATCAACCCATCTTTAATCAGAGTAATGGGACTGGTCTTTGATGTTCCTTCAAGGAGTGGAGGGACAGGGTCGCAGTTTTAAAGTTTTCACCTGTCTTTGATTGAGGAAGAAAGAGCTGCAGCACAGTGCACTCTAGCTAGCTCAGTTTCCCTCTCCTAGATTCTTCCAGAATTAAAGGCACACCGAATCACCCACTCACGGCCTCCAGACCTAGTGACTTGCAGTCCCGACTGGGTGACTCCAAGAGAAATGTGGGGACCCAGGTGCTTGCGCTCGCAAAGTTTGTGATACTGTGCCCCGGGGGCCAGGCCCACAAGCCGGAGCTCACCCAGCCTGCACCCATCCTAGGCCACCTGGGTGGCACCCCCTCCTGTACCGACCCTAGGCCACTGAGGAGGCACCACCGCCCCTGGGCCCACAAGCAGGCCAGTTCCACCATCTCCCAGTTACCCCTACTTTGTCTAGAACTTGGAACTAATGCAATTGGAGTCCTGCAGTGTCCAAGATCCCAGGTCGCCTGGGCTGAACCTTGCCCACTGCTGCGTGCTGGTCTAAGGGTCTTCTGTGCTGAACTGGGCCCCAGAGTGCCGGCACCAGGGTCGCTCTGGACCCGCCAGTTCAGGGGGCACCACGCTGCAGTCAAACAAAAAGCCGAGCAACCCTAGCACGGCGCTTCAAGGGGACACCGCTGCCGCCAGGACCCAAGCACAGAGCCTCAGCACAAGCTGCTGGGCCGCTACTGCGCCCGCAGTCCGCCATGGATTGGTGGAGAGAGGTAACTCTGCCCTGGGCCGCCCCCTCGCGCTCTTCTATTTTCAAACTCCCCCGCCTGTCCGCCTGCAATTTCACTGGGGATCCAGTGACTTCCTGTGCTGTTTGCGCCCCCTAGAGACCTGAGACAGAAACTACAGTTGGTGACATCTGAGTCTGCTCTTGGAGAACAGAATATTTCAAAACCTAAATGTTTGCAGGTACTTCCTGCCCCTCCCTTCCAGTGTCTTTTTTCATGAATATTTATGCAAGAAAAAGTCATCCCACTAGTTTTTTTTTTCATATTTCAAACTTTGTTCTGAATTATCTCAATGGGCTAAAAGCTTAAAGGATTATATTTTAACTGCCCATTAACTGATTATTTGATTAAAATTTCTGACTTTGAGTAAATTTCAACTAAAACATAGGATATTGTTTTCAAAATGTTAAATGCCACACTGAGATCTTTAGGTTGATTTATAAAATAGTTCTTCAAGGGACTTTAGAACATCAGCCATGGCCCCCTTCTCCCTGCCGGGAGAAGTCTGTATTATTCCCTTTAAATAAACCTGCTTAATATGCTTGCCTTGGCGTGCTTCTCTAGTGCTTAATCTTCAACATTAGAAGAAGCAGAACTCATCACCGGTTAACAGCGGTATCAGATTTGGAGGTTCCACCGAGATTTACGCCAAGGTAAGTAAGCTTCTCTCTCCACACACCCCACATCTGTTTGAGGTGCATCTTTCTTTCTGTCTCTTTATTTTTGGAGGGCAAAATGGGCACCCGTCGGCTACTTAAATGCAGTTAGTGCAGCCGCCATTCTTAAGACTCGGGTGAGAGGTTTCCCGGCCCAGGCAAGTTTCCAATCACCTGCTCTGTAGGCATGTTGGACTGTGCTGAAGCCGTTTCCTACTTTTCTGTCCAGGCCCGGAGCACAATTGCCGCCAGTACACAGTGTCCCTAGTCCTGATCTGCCCAGGATGCGTGGAGGTGGAGGAAGGGTTGGAGCAACTGCGGGGTTCTCGGCCCGGGCTACTCTCGGGTGGACCCCAAAGGTTCCTTCTCCAGACTCCCCCTCCCGACAGCCCTGAAGGGTATCCAGGCTGATCGGTAGACAATGGCACTGAGGGAAAGCGCCAATCACCTTTGCCTCCGTATGGGCCGCACAGTGCACAACACTCCCGCAAATCCACTCCCTCCTGGATGCTCCCCTTCCCTTGCCGGTCAGACATTAGGAATTCAAGCTGTAGGATTAAGGCCTGGGATGATTAGTATGAAAATGCCCAGGTTCCCTTTGTTCACATAGTTAGCCTTCACTAGTCTATCTAGAGTCTCCCCATTACTGTTCCCATGCTTAAATGTACTCATGGTGTTCTCTTTAAGCTGCAAGAGGGAGGCATTTAAAAACCCCTCCCATGAGACCCTCCAAGCAAAGGGCGTTATACGCCTAACAACCAATAGATGTCCCCTCACCCTCCGGAGATTCCTTTCGTCTACAGGGCAAGAAGATAGGCAAAAGGCACACTTTTTACTTTTGTCATCATTTTTCATAATTAGGAGTTTATAGTGGCAGGGAGGAAAGCAGTAATGCCCTTAAGTCTGAATCCTCCAAGGGTCTCTAGCACAGGGCAAACTAGAGCCCCAGCACTTTGCCAAAGGAGGCCAGAAATACTTTGGCAAAGCCAGGTAGTGAGAGACGGGTTTTCTGGACCGGATTGAAGCTCAAACTTAGGGAGACGTCCCTGCACATAGTCTCCGGCACGGGCGCCTGAGGTCTATTTTTCTTTTCTTCCACTTAGATGGGAGCTTCTCTCTCAACAGTATTGCCAGGTTCACCACTAGCCTGCATACTGCTAAATTGCAAATGAAAAGTGCCTTTCATATGTTACCATGCTTGACAGCAATAATCTCTACCATGAGAGGAGAAAGTCTTGAGGAATCGCCCACTAAGGGAGGAAAATTGAGGGAACCCTCCCAACTTAAGATAGACAAAAAATTAAGGAGGCTTTTGGAGGATCCTAATAAATATTGAGATGTTTCAAAACTTATGCCAGGTATTCGACCTCACCTGGAAAATTATGCTATTAACCATCTAGAGCACAGGCACTTCCCAGAAACCATCCAATAATGAGTAGGATGCATAAAAAACTATTATGCAGCCTTCAGGAAAGTCCTGCTATTTTCATGGAGAGACTTAGAAAAGCAATAAGAAAACACACCACTCTGAATCCTGAATCCATAAAGGGCCACCTACTTTTAAAGTATAAATTTATCATTTAGTCAGCCCCAAATATTTAGAGGAAATTTCAAAATTGGCACGTGGCCCTGATCAATCCTCAGATGATCTTCTCCAGCTTGCATCTTCCATTTTTAATAGACATCAAAGGAAAGAAAAGGGAACATATAGGCAAGAAAAAGGACTTATTAAAGATCATTCAAACTGATAGAAACTTTCAATGCCTTGCAATAGCCCATGCAATTCACCCATTTTAGGAGTTAAAAAGCAAACTGTCTAGTCCAAGACCTTAGAATAATGAAGCAGTAATTTCCCCCACCCTGTAGTTCTTAATTCATACACTTTTATCTTGGATTCCAACTGCTGCTTGGTTTACTAAGTTAGATTTAAAAGATGGTTTTTCCTGTTTATGCTAGACTCTGAATAACAATTTGTTTGCCTTTGAGGAACCAAATACTGTATCTCAACTAACCTAGACAGTATTGCCTCAGGATTTAGATGGCCCTCACCTGTTCTGGACAAACCTTAGCTAAGGACTTAACAAAATTCAGAGATAAAACATTCTGTGATTGTTCTCCAGTAAGTAAAGTACATACTTTATGTGCCTCCACCCAGGAGGAATATCAAAAGGCCATTGCAGAACTCCTAAACTTCTTAGCTAATAGGAATTATAAGATCTCAATAAAATAAAGCTTAATTATGTCATCAACAGGTTCAATACTACAGGAAATAGCCACCATAGAACAATATTCTGCCCCAGGAAGGGGCCTTACTTCAAGCTCCTGTCCTCAGCTTACCTATGAAGCAAAATTTAACCTGTTTGTCACAAAAGGGGAAAATAAATCCTGGATAGACAGCCATAGGCAACTCAATAACCAATGGCATATCTCAGTGAGGAACTTAGCAAAGTAGCTTCATTCTCAAAAGAAATGGAAAATAAGGTCTCATAATTTTCTTTGACATTCAACCTGTCCTGATGAGATGACTAAAATACCCTAGGCACAAGGTTTCTGTTAAAACCTGTTAGATCCTTCCAGATCTCAGTCAAGGCTTACATTGAAATGTAAATAGGAAGCCTAAAGACTCAGTAGGAGACCGGTCTCAAACCCAAGGGAAAAAAAAAGGTAAAAAAAGAGCCTTACCTAAACTCCAGCAAAAGTAAATTTTATGGTGCTTTACTAAAGTAATTAACAGCCGTATCATTTTTCCAGGACTCTTGTTTTTTTTTAATTCTATATTTTTTTGAGCTCATGATTTTTTTGATCAGTTCTATTTTTCTATTCAACTAGAGTTTTTGAACATCTGTTACATTGCAATGGAGATTCACCTATAAAGTTACAAGGCCTTTGATTTTGTGTTATTTGTATGTCGTGCTGTCTGGTGTTGTCTGTATCAAAACTGAGCACTCCTAAAATTAAAATTTAAAAATGGATCCAAATACTTTTAATTCACGTGATTTAAAGGTTCAATTCAAATTGGGTAAACTAATAAAAGTAAAATGTCTTTGAAAATAACTCACAAGTCTGTAGGTGGTCAATCTAATAAAATATTGATGTTAATAAAATGTCTAATATCAATTGTTTCTAAGACTTTTCTTCAACAGGAAAGAGACAGCAAATACTGTTCAGGACACTTGTCTGATTTCTTGGTTTTTACAAGAATAAGTGAATTAGAGTTAACATGTATGGGATTACTCAAATGTGTTTGTAGAGACATCTGATTAATTTTCAAAGTTAAAATGCTAATTGTTAAATAACATCAAGTACTCTTAACTCCTTAAATTCCATGGGGTAACATACTTAAATATTATTGGTGTTTTCATAGGATAGGTTAGTAAATAAAAGGGTTTAAACTTGCTTTGTGTCATCACTAAACTAAAAACAAGGTTACTAAAAGTTATGTCCTAACAAGTGCAATTCTATATACAAAGGGTCCCAAAAGTTTAACTGTGTTTCAATTAGAATACTATAAACAAGAAAATATTTAATCTTATTAAAATAGAGTAATTTATCTAAATTCAGAAATTTCATAAGAGTTGTTTCAGAATGTGAACAAAAAGGGGTCAACAAATAGGAAAGAGAAAATAAAAGGTTCTGGGTATGGAAATATATTTAGTAAAAGGGAAAAGGAAATGTTTCTGTGTAAGAAAGTGATTGTGTGATGAAATACATGAGGGTCTAAGTAAGTGCTAAGAAAGTCTGTGTAAGTAAAGGGCAAGTTTCAACAAGTTTGCGTGTAACTAAGTTGGTTGTATGTATGTGAAACAGCTAAAGCTATTTAAGGTTTTTCCTAAGGTGAAATACTAATGTTCTGAACAATTAGTCTTAAAAATTTTGGTGTATACAATTATGGTTAAACAACTGTTAGAGTATTGTACTATGTTACAGAGTCTACATTTTTCTTTAAAAACTAAATTTGGTAAGATAAAAGTGTCAAGGTAATTGTGAAATGGTTACTAGTTGTATATTAAATGTGTTCATATTTTCCAGGTATACAAGTTTTTAAAGCAGGGAATTTATCAAGCTGCTATTCTCCAGATAAACTTGTCTGTAATGGTAATTTTAAACTTATAAAGAGTAAATTTTATTGGGGATTTATTTCTATCATTTAATGTTCTATTATAGGACCTGTTATCAATAGGGTATATGTAAAATTGGTTATATTTTACACTGAGATAAAGAATTTCAAATGTAAATGTATTTCTAAACATTAGAGCCTGACTTGTTTAAAGGTTAATTTTGTGAAACATGAAAATATTTTGCCACTTTGACACACAAAAGGAAAGTTACAAACTCTCTCAGCCTTTCTTTGATTCATGTTTTAAGTACAATGTTAAATTGTGTTAATTATAAAGTTTATATAGACTCAGGAAACAGTATACATAAACTACTTAATGATATTTAAGGAAGAAGCAAAGATCAACATCAGAATTAGAACACTTAAGGTCTGTAAAGAGCCATGCCTTACCTGAGATAAGGCTCTGCCTCCCACCTTACTGCATGTTAGAGTGACTCCAGCTTATTTATTTGTTAGTCAGACTTCAGCTTATTTAAAGTTATAGTCAAAAGATTGATTCTTGTTGAAAAGTAGTATGATCTCAAATAGGGAATATAATGTGGTTCTCAGTCAAAATTCAAGATAGCTATTATACAAGCAGAATATATTTTTACTCTTGCTAATTTCATTTTGTAAAACTGTTACCTGTTAATGTTTTGCAGAAGTAGCTGCTTCAAGAACACGCAACCTAGGTAACTTGTGATAATAAGCCATCACCTAACAGATAGTGGTAACAGATACCAGAACAGATAGCAGTAACTTCCAGTACTAATGCAGACTCCAGTTAGATAAAAGGGTAAATAACTGTAAAGTTATGGACATTAAAGTTAAAGCCCAGTACTCTTACTTTATGACTGGTGAGACTGGCTTGCTGGATGATTAAGATCAAACTTAGAGATTGGAATTAAATACAGAAGGCAAGATAGACCAGTATTTGGATCTTTTGCTCTCAGTCAGCCTGAACCCAGGGAATAAGAGGACTTCTCTAAGGAGTGCTGCAACTCTGGGTCGCACAACCTCCTGATCAAGGAGATTGTTGAGACTAGAGGATGAAAAATCACTCAGTGCATCTGCTGCAAAGGAGGGTCATGGAAAAAGGGAGACATCCCTTTATGCTTCCAAAGGAAGTCACCTCATCAAGGAGACCCTACCTAACCAATAGCACTGGTGGAGCTAAGAAGCTGCTCTTAAGTTCTCTATGAGTGGCCCCTGTGGAAAATCAGCTGACTCTTTAACAAGACAGGAACCAGGTCAATTTGACCAGCTTGATCTTAGACACCCAGCAAAACAGTTAAAACCAAAATATAGCCATTCTTGGGCATTTAAAAGAAATAATAGTTAAATGTAACTTAAGATGTACACTTGTATTAGCCCACTAGAATAGAGACTGGAAGCTACAAATAAAAGATCCTTCAGCAAATGTGCCTGAAAACTCTCAAGAGAAACTGCCAGAAGTTTTTAGTCAGTTTAAGGTCTGCAGACCTTCCTAAGCTACACAGGTAGATTTAATCTATGTTTGCTCGTATGATTATCTAGCCCTAAGTAACAGAAGTATAGATATCTCTACTAAACACAGGTTATACCAATAAAGGGATATTATTACAAAAATCAGATGACATTAAGTAGCTTAACCATATTTTTTTTGGGACATCTATGACATTAAGAGTTAAATGTTGTGTTTACATTCCTGATAACCTGGACAATGTTAAAGTTCCCAAATAAAGGCCTTGTCCTTTCCAGCCTTTGCTAGGCCTAGTTATGGGAACAATTTCTCAGTTCTTCCACCGCCTGGTGAGAGATTGACTTCTGTCATTTTCATGATACTCGGTGGCATGTTCCAGATGCTGCAACATTTACTTTGTACTGATCTCATTTCAGTACTCATGTCTTTTTGTTCTTCTATCATAGAAGCACCCACCCCCAGATGACTTTACAACCTGCTATTCCCCAACCAGACTTCTACCTTGGACCCCTCGATTGACCCGATTTTTAAAAAAGGAACTCCAAACTGCTTTGCCCTTCACTGCCCCCTTTCAGCTTCGAAGCAGCCAGAACGACCGACGCCCCCTTTTCCTTAAAGCAGTTAGGAGTTCCTATAGCTAAAGGGGGGAATGAAGCCAGAATTAAGGACAGGTAGTTAGTGTAGAAATAGAAAATCGGGTCAATTCAAGGAAATGAAGCCATGAAGCCATCTGCCTTTGGAAGTTGGAGACTGCCCCTGGAAGAATGGAATATCAAAGATCTCCGGAGCCCATTGATTACCAAATTTACCTGCCTTTATCAAGGACTGCAAACAAGGAGCTGCTAATTAATGCCCCCTGGCCCTTACCCGCCTGAATCACCTTGGCCCTCCCCCTGCCCTTGGCTTCTCACTTATGCAAAACCGGGCCTAGTCACGAAGGCAGGAAGGAGAGATAAGGGGGGAAAGAACTGGAGAACAAAAGAGACTTTAACCTATAAAAGATGCAGGGTGTGCTCACTTCTTGGGACTTTAGAACATCAGCCATGGCCCCCTTCTCCCTGCCGGGAGAAGTCTGTATTATTCCCTTTAAATAAACCTGCTTAATATGCTAAAAAAAAAAAAAAAAAAAAAAAAATAGTTCTTCAAAGGGCAGATATTTTTCAATGCTACTGATAATGGCTCCAAAGAGCAAAAGGACCTAATATCATGCAGAAATTTTGGGGGTTTTTCCCCCAAGAGCTACAGAACTAAAATTTTGTAATTATATTTCATTCAGTCTATGTTGGGTGTCTCTCTGTGTGAGTTCATCTGCGTGTGTATAGACATTGACAGTTGCAGCTTCTGTTTCAGTTGATAGAATATGATACCTAATATTAACTTAGCATTCAGAGTGGTGTCAGATTAAATTTTGACTAAATAAAATTCTAGTGACTGTTTTGATTTCATAAATTAAATTAAAAACAACCTTTTTCAGGAATAAATGAATTTTTATTTGAAATATGCAATGGCATTGATATAAACTGGAATTGTTTTATTATCTGTGGAGTTCTAATAAAACTGCTATATATTGTTTTTGCTTTCTTTTTTACTTAGAGAATTACAGTCATACATACTAAGTGGGTTCATTTGGACAAAATCAAACAAGTATGGGATTTTATTTACTCCATTTTGGCATTCAGCTTTCCATCTCTCTCTCTTTCTCTACCTCTCCCACTCCCTCTATTCTCTTCCCTCTACTCTATTGATCCTCCTCTAATTTACTTATGTATTTGACATATATCACTTATTAGTTCACATTTGTTAGTGCATAAAAAACTTAAAGATGAAAATAGAGCAAAATACATCTTGAAAAGTTATCTTGCATTGAGTTCAAACATCTTTAAACCTATTACTATAGTTATACTTGCTAAACCATGTATTTGCACACATCTCATGTTTTACACTGATCCTTCTCAAACAGACTTGAATGCTTAGATTTCTTGTGCTCAATTGTTTCACAAATATGGATGGCAAAATTACATCAACATTTTGTGGGATTATATTTTCAATATAAATTTCATAAACAATAAAATCTCAGAACTAGTATTTCTAATAAGAATGTGCTTTTTCTGAGTTTATCACTGTGATTTTTAAAAATTGTATCCAAACCACAAAGACAAAAGCATGATCATCCAGTGAATACAGAAACATAGTTTGAAAAACAACTGGCACACGCAATCGCCATAACAAATTTCCATAACAAGCATCCATACAAATTTGTTTTACTGCAGACTGCTAAGTCTCTACATAATACATGTTTTTCAAATATAACCAACACAAATTGTCAGCATTTCCTATTAAGTGTGGTAGTTTTTCTTATCTTCTAAGCTTCAGTACCAATGATGGTCACTAGTTTTTGGTGAAGTGGTTAGCCAGGTAGAAAAGCATACTAATTTTATTAGAATGCTATCTTTAAAGATGGCAAAGGTGTGGGGGATAGAAATTAATTTTTATGCAAGAAGGTTTAATTTTGGAAATAATAAGTAATAAGAAGGTTTAATTTGGGAAATAACAAAGAATAGGATTTCAACCTACCACAACTAATTCCAGGCCAGGGTAACTTCTGGTATACCCAAGGAGCAAAGAAATATTTGGGGTTTAATTGCAAAAATGCACAGATAGTTTAAGTGTTTTATAAAAAAAATTGGCACTTTTGGAGTTATTTGAGACAGAGTGAGCTCTGATTGTTGAATGGCTACAATTACTAGACATTAATTATTAAATCTAAAATAATTCAATCTAATCTTAGGGAAAGAGCTAAATGTTTGATAGAATTGGACTTGCAAGACTGCATATCAGATCAGTGGTTTTATTTAAGTGGTGAGCTGTGTGGTAGTTTCTCTTATAAGGTGACTTGTCCACACAGCTCTGTCTTCATGGCCTTCACCTGTTGTTTGTCAGTATTGACATCACAAGTCTATCATGAATGACAATGTTCACAAAGACATTGATTTTTGTGTTTTGGAAAAAAACAGGAAATGAGAATTGAATTTTTGGTTAAATTTCAGAATTAAATATGCAGTAGAATGCAGTTTACTCAATTAGGTAATAGAGGAAATGGCAGAAGATGAAAGTAAAGCAAAGATATTCCTAAACCATCCTAAGTTCATTGAACCACTGATAATAATTTTGTATGATAATAATGAATTAGAAACTGTGTATATGGCATTGTTCTAGGACTGAAAATACAACAGAGAACAAGAAAAAGTCATTCTAGAGGAGGATGAGCATTTTTCCAAATAACCACACAATAGGTCTAATAATTAAATGTGAGATGCACAAAAATTAAATTGCCTTTCTTATACCTGGTGCCTGAAATCCCAACTACTTGGGAAGCTGAGGTAGGATGATTACTTAAACCCAGTAGTTCAAGGTCAACCTGGGGAACATAAAGAGATGCTGTCCCAAAGAAGGAGGGAAAAGCAACTTTTCTGGGATTCGATTCCCACCTGTACTGTACTCCTCAGCAGTAAAGACAAAACAGAGTAACAAATGCTTTCAGATAAACAACAAAAACAGTTTATTAGTAGCATATGCTTACTCTCAAAAGGAAGTGAATCCAGAATAAAGGAATGAAAAGAGAGAAATAAGAAAACAAAAATTGTGAAATAAACTGACAAATATAATATACTAGGGTTGGGGATGTTTCTCAGTGGCAATGTGCTTATCTAGCATGTTTGATGTCCTGGGCATCATCATGACATGGCAAAATGTAAAGAAAAAACATAAAAGTACCATTAGTGAAAATATGAAGTCGTAATTAAAAACCAAGATGAAATAGAAAGAATAGCAGAGAGTAACCAATATACATTGAATATTATTAAAATGGACTTAAAGTATTTTTGGAATAATAAATAAGCCAAAAACAATAAAGAAATTGGACTGGCAGTCACAACTGCCCTCCACCACACTCCTACACACACCCCACTCCCCAGTATATGTAAATCCTTTACAAATGAGTTCTAATGAAACCTCAGAGAACAGAGTGCATCCTGTCAAACATTTCTCCTATGTTAGCAAAGAGAGAATGGTATGAGAACTTTATGAAGTTAGTGTAAATAAAATGCCCCAATAAGAGAAGGTCCAAGCACCTATGTCCTATCATTACCACCCAACTATCCTGGAAATAAAGGTGTTCATTGCCTTAAATGTGGGAAGGGGCAGGAAGAACAGGTGGGTCATTTTTTGTTGTCTTTCACAGTAAACAATGAGTTAGAGTGAGGACCTTGTTGACTCACCTTAGCACAAACAAGACCACATCAGAAATGATAATCCATATAAAAATACAAATCCATATAAAAATAGTTACATCTCTATAACATATTAAAAAATCAATTCAAAATGAACTGAAGAATTACATATGAAAAACAATATAGGAAAACTTTTAATTGAAAATATAGAAAAGTATATTTTGGGTCATTTATTCTACTCAAGTCATAGAGATTACTCAAGTCACACCAGTCACATGGACTGATCAAGTCATTTGGGCTGCTTAGATCATTAAGTAATAGTATTCTAACTAATGATTTTAATATAATTTTACTGCACTTCCACTGAGGCTTATTTTAAAATGGACATGTTTTTCTTTACCTTTTCACACTCTTTCCCTTCCTAACCTGAGTGAAGAAGATTATCTTTTCCTTGTCCAAGGCCAAGTTGAGCACATAACCAACAGAGGAGTCAAGTAATTCAGATTTCAGGGATAGCACAAAATCGAAAGAATGGCTTGCCCCAAAACTAGTAAGTGAATCACAGTAGCCTACAGAAAAGACCTGGATTGTAGCCTTTAAATGAATAACTCCTTCAAAAACTCGCTGTTCTTCCTGATAGGCAGAATCACAGCATTTGGGACAGGAGTTCTCTGTTACTCCATTGCTTGTAAAGCAATAAACCTTATTTTTCCTTCTTTTAAAACTCTGTTATCTTTATTGACTAGGCACTGGAACAAGAACCAAACTTTCAGTAACAAGTTCTACTGTCTATAGAGGGCACACAATCACAGTTTACCCAGGTCATAATGGCTACTTATAATGGTCAAAGTGACTACTCACTTTTTAAAGGTTATGGAAGCTACTAAGGTCATTTCACAATGAAGAGCAGAAAGGATTTGCAGGTAATAAAGGCTGAGTTGGTCATAGACTGCTATCTGGGGCTATCTGGGGCATAGAGGCTATCTATGTTTGTGTCACAGAGGCTATCTGGGGCATAGAGGTTCTTCAGTGAAAAAGGTTATGGAGGACATATGGACTACAATGATCATAGAGGCTACATGGTTCATAAAGACAACTCAGGACACAGATATTCCAGAGGTTATGGAGTCCTTTAAAGACCATAGAATACATACATGTAATGAAGGCTACTTGGATCACTTTGTTAAATCAGGACATAGAGGGTGCCCAGGCGATAGGTACTATGAAATACACAGAGGGTAAGTAGTCCATACTTGGTATGGGAGTCATAGCAGATATTCAGGACATTTGGGTTACTCAATCCATAGAGAATATGCAAGTCATAAAGATCATGTATGTCATACAGTATAATCAGGCCACAGAGGCTAAACAAGTCATAGGGGCTAATATGTTTATTTAAGCTACTCAATTTATACACACTACATAGTTCATCAGGGATAATACAGTCATTTCTGTTACTCAGGATACTGTGGGTATGAAGATCATAGAGGTTACATAAGTCTAAGATACTAAGGTTTTTTTAAACTACTCAGTTTCTAGAGGCTATGCAGGGTACAAAGGATAGGTCATAGAATAGATGCACATCATACAGGCCATAAGGGTAACAGAATTTATGCATATCTTAAGTGTTACTGTGAGAAATGGAAAGTCTGGTGATCCTCCTTCAGAATATAGCCTTAATTGGCTACATTTGTAGGCATTTTAATTATAGCCATTCCCTTTGCCTGATCCAATTTTAAAATTAGGCAATTGCATAATTCAATCAGACTGAAGGACAATAGTGCTCAGGCACTTTTTTTCCTGAGTGCTGCTGCCATTTCCCTGAAGCTTTCTCTTGGGGCCCAGCTGCCCCTGAAGTCACTGCCATGGGTGCCTGGAGGTCTTTTCTCTGGGTGTTGCTGCTGATGTTGACACTGTCACAGTCAACATGGCCCAGAGGTCACTGCTGCCCTCATCACTGCCTCAAATGCCTGGTTGCCATCTACACTGCTGCTGCTGCTGCTGCTTCTGCTATCACTGACACTGCTCTCACCAAAACCACTGCAACTCCCAGAAAGTCACCTGGAGTTCTCTCTGGGTGCTGCTGCAGCTGCAGTCACAGCCACTGCTGCTGCTACTGCTGCCATAGTTCTCCCAACTTTTGCCAACACCACTGATGTCTGCAGCTGCTGCTGACCCCCTGGTTGCTGCCACTGATTCCATTCATGCTACTAGCACTTCCACCACTGTTCAGAAATATATTGCCAGGGACACTCCAGGTTTTCTTGCACATGTAAACACCAATTTTGAGACATTGACCACAATGTAGGTTTGTGTGGAGTGGCAATAGTTTGCTTCCACTGCCATTATGGGGTACACTGCCCCTGTATGGGGACACCAGCCAGGACCTGGAGGTTCAGTGCCAGGGTACCTATAGGTTTTGCTGCAACTGGGGCTACAACATAAAAAATTAATGGAACAAAGCACCACAAAAAAGATTCCCCAATAAGAGAAGCCACAGACAACACAATAGAATCAATGTCCAAGATGTTTAGAATGTCCATAGTTAATTTGATCTGCCAAGTACAGGATGGTATACAGAGTTAAATCAAGGAGAAATACAAGGAGTGAAAGATCAATAAAGAGTTAGAGATTATGGAAAAAGCAAGTATAAATCCTCAAAATAAAGGAATCAATAATTATAAATTAGTCAATTTTAAATTCAATGGAAAATATCACACATAGTCTAGACCATTTGGAAGACAGAATTTTAGACAATGAAGACAAAATATTTAATGTTGAAAATAAAGTTGACCACACAGAGAAGATGGTAAAAATCCATGAAAAGAACTTTGAAAAATTATGGGATTAACATCAAAAGATCAAATAAATTCTGCCTATCTAGGAACATGTGAGGTCTTTCCATCTTCTAAGATCTTCAATATCTTTATTTTTTGGTGTTCTGTAGTTTTCATTGTAGAGATTTTTTACCTCTTTTGTCAGATTGATTCCCAAGTATTTTACTTTTTGAAATGATTATGAACAGTGTAGTGTTATTTCTCTTTCAGTGGATTCATTACTGATATATAGGAATGCATTTGAATTATGGGTATTGATTTTTTATCCTGCTACTTTTCTGAATTCATTTATTAGTTCCAGAAGATTTTTGGTGGAATTTTTGGATCTTCTAAATGTAGAACCAAATCATTGGCAAATAGTGATAGTTTGAGTTCTTCTTTACTCATTTGTATACATTTAATTTCTTTCTTTTACATCATAGATGCTTCTCAGGTCATAGAGGATACTTGGGCAATAGAGGCCAAACAGGTCACTAAGGAGACTCCCAAAACCTCCAAATTTGTCATTCAAATACTCAACAATGGGTATAGCCCTCTACCTGTGAACCTAAAATACTGACTCCAACCTGGTACCAAGGAACTTGCTCTCAATGATAAACTTTTCTCCACCTTCTGGGGATTTCATGCTCCCTTGTTTGAACAGTAATGGTCTCAGAATATCTACCACTGGTATTTTAATTTTATTAGTCTCCTTTATTATGTGCCAAAACATTTTATTTCAGCCTACCTCACTTATCCTTCATTCATTACATGACATCCCAGTCAGAACCAATCCACCTCTTCCCCAGCCTGAACAAGAAAGAGTAAGCCCCTTGTCATAAAATTGTACCTGTTGAAAGTTAAGTTGATGAATGTTAAGCTACATGTATTTTGCAATTTTGTGTCCTGGTTGTCCACGAACTCTGTTGAAATCTTTAGCTTCCCTACTACCAGTGTTCCAGAGAGGCAATTCCATTAGTGCAGTCATTTGGTTCTCAGGTGGGACAAATCTATCCAGTCATTTGTCTAACCTTGGGAATTTTCAGTGCTCTTAATGTGGTAGAGGATAGCCATCAGAACTGTGGGAATTTGGGACATAGTCCTGGATACTTTACATAATAATTTCTTTCTGGAACAAGATCATGTCAATTCACTGAGAAAAGCAGTTCTCATTCATCGGATTTTTTCCCCTCCTTCTTGCCTGGAATTACACCTGGCAGTTTATTTTGGACAAATGTAATCCTGGTGATCTTCTACTTCTTTAGTGATAACTTTCCTATGTTTTGTTAGTTTCTCCTAGTGTTATTACAGATGAATACCCTTGCCGTGTTTCCTGGCTCCCAAGGTGTGACCAATTCATATACTTGTAATACTTTCCAGGAAATTGAAGGGTAATTTCAATACTATAATGTTAATCAAGAAGATGGGGGCTGGGGATATAGCTCAGTCGGTAGAGTGCTTGCCTTGCAAGCACAAGGCCCTGCGTTCCATCCCCAGCACCACACAAAAAAAAAAAAAAAAAAAGACAATGGATGCATGAAATCCCTACCTGGGTGAAGGGCTGTGAGCTTGTTTAATTAATATCCAACTCATATCCTGGGGCCAAGCCATGAACACACCATAGAGATAATGTTCTTTCCTTTCTGAAATTTCATTATGCTGTTCAGGTCATAAAAGTCACACAATTCTTAGGGGCTGTACAGGTCCTAAAAGTTATGCTGGTCATAGAGGATAGTCAGGTTTTAGAAAGTACATTGGACATAAAGGTTAGTCAGTTAGTAAAAACTATTCAGGTCATCAAGATAAGGATGACCAGTGTCTTCAGAACACAGAAAATATGCAAGTCACACATTTTACTTAGGTAATAGGAGTTACACAGATCACAGAGGATACCCAACTCACAATGGCTGTTCAGGTCATAGAGCCTACCAAGTCTTTAGGGGCTACTAATTAAATATCTACACAGGGCATAAGCCTGTGGAGTTCATAAAGGCTGTCAGGATTACATAGGTAATAGATGCTTCATGGGTTATAAATGATATAGGGTCATAGAGTTTACTCATACTGTAGAGAGTATGCAGACCATAAAACCTTCTCAATTTTTTGATGCTGCTCAGGTCCTAGAGTTTATGCAATTCACAAGTGTTTCTCAATCCATAGAGGCCATTCAGACTATTAATACTACACAGGTCATATGGGTTACTCAGTTCATTTAGGCTACTTAGACCGGAGAGGATATGCAGGACAGGGAGTCTATAGTAGGTCATGAAAAATATACATATTACACATAATATAGTACAAGTCATAGAATTTTTTTTAGGTTATAAAAACTTCTGAGATTATAATGACAATTTAGGTCTTATAGGCAATGCAGGTGCAGGGGTCTTCACAGATTATAGAGGCTCTGAATGTTATTGTGGTTACATTGGTGATAGAGGCTACACAGACCATAGTGGCTGCATAAATTGGAGGTTATCAGGGTTGAAGAAGCTACTTAGGTTAGAGAGTAAGTAGTAAAAGTCATAAAGTCTACAGAGATCATAGAGTCTATGCAGGTCAAAGAGGTATGCAATTCACAGAGGTTAACAGGACCTAGACACTACTCAGGCCAGGTAGGTTATTGTGCATATAAGTCCTATGCAGGTCAAGGAGGCTACATGATTCATGGAGGCTACAAAGTTCAAAGTGCCTATTGAGGTCATTTATGTTTCTCAGCTCATAAGGTTATGGAGGTCATAGAGATTGTTACACCATAGAAGATACACAGGTCATTAACGCTATGCAAGTCATAGAAGATATTCTGGCTACAGAAACAGCAAAGGTCATATGAACTTTATGATAATTTGGGTACTCAGGCCATAGAAGTGGTACAAGCCAGAGAATATATGCAGGCCAGAGGCCCTGTGCAAATTATAGAGGTTATGCAGTTCATAGTGCCTATGAATATTATAGGGCATACTAAGGTCATTTAGACCACTAAGTCCATAGAGGTTTTCAGGTCTACTAGGCTACTCAGGATATAAATACATGCAGGCCATAGAGGCTATGCTTTAGAGGACACACAGGTCATAGAGGTGATACAGTTCACAGAGGCTACACAGACCATACAGGCTACACATGTCATAGTGATTATACTGGTCATAGTGAATATGCACTTCATAAAGAATATTGATGTCACAGAGGCAACTGAGGACACAAAGAATACACAAATCATATCAGTTACTAAGCTCATTTAAACTTTTTAGTCCAAATAACCTATAAAAGTTATAGAATTTACAAAGAAATAGAGACTATTCCGGGCATAAATAATGCACACATCATAGAATGTACTCGAGTCATAGAGAACATGAAGGTCATACAGGTTAATCCAGTGATAGACACTATTGAAAACTTAAAAACTTTTCAGGCCATAAGTGTTATTTTGGTTATTCAGACTACATTAGCTACATAAATCTTAGGTGCCACTCAGGACACAGAGGCTTCACAGGTAATAAAGGCTGTGCAGATCATAGGGGCACCATGGGTCATAGTAGTTCCTGAGATCATAGAAATTACACAAGTCATTTAGGCTAATCAGGCCATATAAGCAACGCAGGTTTTAGTGGCTGTGTACACCATACAAGCTATGCATGTCATGAGTCATACATATGTCCTGGATACTACACAGATTTTAGATGCTACATTGACCATAGAGTTTATGTAGATGTTAGATGCTTCTAAGTAATAGGGGCTATATTGGCTTCAGATTGACTCAGTTCAAGCTGTATGTTCCGCTGAGGTTTAAGTGAAAAATTGAGGTTTTTCAGGTGATAAATTCTACACAAGTTATAGGAATTATTCAGGACATGTAGGCTACATAATTTATAAATGATATAAATGTCATGGAGAATACATTAGTCACAGATAGGGTATAGAAGTTTCTAAAACCACAGAGAATACACTGGTAATTAAGGAAATCCAGGCCATAAAAAAGATGCAGGTCATAGAGTCTACACAGGTCAGAGAGGTTGTGTTACCAAGAGAGACTACTCAGTTCCAGGATGCTACTCAGGTATAAAGTATAAGCAGACAATAGAGATTATTTAAGTCATATGTACTGCACAGGTCTTAGGGGCTAATCAGGTCATACAGGATACTTAGATCAAAGAAGTTATGTAGTTCACAGAGGCTACTCTAGTCATAGAGGGCATGTAGGCCATGAAGACTACTCAGGACCTAGAGTCTTATGTCACAAAGGCTGCAGGGATCATAGAGGCTTTACTGATCAAAAAGGCTATTTAGGTCATAAAGGTTGTGCCAACCAAAAAAGCTGCTCAGGTCAAAGAGGATACCTGGACTACAGAGGTTACAAGAACATAGAGGCTATGCAAGTTGGAGAGGCTACAAAAATCATATGGATTAAAAGGTCAATCATGTTTCTAAGGTCATTACCCTACATTTAGGTTTCTCAGACCATCATAATTACACAGGTAATTGAGTGTATGCTGGTTAAAAGCTACTATGTCACAAAACATATACAGGTTATAGATGCTACTTAGTTGATAGAAGAGAGGCATGTTATAGTGGCTACACAGTTTACAGAACCAACTCTGGTCTTAAAGGTTATACAGTCCAAAGATGGTACTCAAACTCGGCTACTCAAGGGCATAGAATCCACTTTGGCCACAGATATGAGAAGTCACAGAGGTTATGAAGATTATGAAGGCTACTATAGCCATACAGAGGGCTATAGTACATAAGATTTTTCAAACCAAAGAGACAACATAGGTACTTGAGGCTAATCAGGCCATAGAGATTATGCAGTTAATAGAGACTCTGTAGGCCATGAAGAATACTCAGGCCATAAAGGTTACATAGTTCAAAGAGTCTAAGTAGTTCATACAGACCGTAGATTTCAAAGGTCATAGTTGATACTGTTTTTTTCTACAGAATATTGATGCCAAATAGGCTACACAGATTATAAGAAATACACAAGTCATAGAGGCTGTGCAGGCAATAGAATTTATTCATCCCATAGATTCTATGCAGGTCATAGAGGGTGCACTATTTATAGAATCTACACAGTTCACAGAAAGAACATGGGCAATAGAAGTGATACTATTGAAGTGAAGCTACACAGACCATAAAGGATATACTGGCCATAAAAATCTTCATACTCAAAAAGAATATATAAGCCAAAGATAATACAGAGATCATATAATCTACTAATCCCCCAGAGCTACAGAGGACATACAGGCTTTTTTGACACAGATATTTTATAGTTAATAGAGACTAGTCAGTTAATAGAGGCTAAGTTCATATAGGCCAATAAAGTAATAGAGACTTGCAGGTCATTTGGTTACTCAAACAATAAATGTTACATAGGCCATAAAGGCTACACTGTTCATAGGGCTACTCAAGCACATAGGCCCTGTGGATCACAGAAGCTACTGAGATCATAGAGTGCACTAAGGTCATTTAGTCTATTAAGTCCATAGAGGCTAAGAAGTAATTTGGACTACTCAGTCCATCTAGGGTACAGAGGACATAGCACCTTCCATGGTCATAATAGGTGACACTGGATGTAAAGTCTATGCATGTCATAGAGAGTACTAAGGTCATAGAGGCCACACAGTACCCAGAGAATACTCAGGGCATAAAATGTAAAAATTCAGAGTGGATACTGAAGTAATTGAACTTTTTAGACCATGAAGGCTATGAGATGCATAGAGGCTGTGCAGGCCATAGAGGCTAATAAGGCCATAGATTAAAAACAGGCTATATGGACTATTCATGTCCAGGTTACTCAGGCATAGATGCTATGAAAGTCACAATGGCTACACAGATTATATAGGCAGGCCATTGCAGAAAGGCAGGTAATTTATGTTACAAAGATCATGAAGGCTACCCTGGTCACAGAGGTTACCCAGGCACTATGGCTAAGTAGTCCATAGAGGTCAAGGCCATGTAGGCTATTCAGGGCATAGAAGCTATGGCCCTAGCTCTAAGGCCATACAGACAACACATAACAAAGAGGCTAAATAGGACATAGAGATACATATATCCTAGACATTGCACAGGTTATAATGTCTATTCAGGCCATTTAAGACACAAGATTTATAGATATTACACAGGTTAAAGAGGTTACATCTTTCATTGTGGAATTGGAGGTCTTGGAGAATATGTAGGCAATAAGAAATTTGCTGAACTTGTACTGTAGAAATGCCAGGAGTCATAGAGGCTATTCCATCCAAAGGTGTTATAGGTAATGATAGCTGCCCAGGGCATAAAGGCTGTGTGGGTCATGGAAGAAAAGGTCCCAGATTATCGGGGATTCCCCTGCCCGCAGGAAAGAACTCCCCGACAACATGGAGCTTTCCAAGATCCTTTATTGTTCTCTTCTTCCCGCTCAGGGGAGCACACAAAGAATATATATGGTAAGGCAGCCAATCAGAAAGCTATACAGACAAGGCACGAGCTACATACATGATCCTAATGTGTAAGTGTATGGGGCACGAGCAGATCACGCGCTGCACACGAGCAACAGGAGCCAACAGCTAAGTACTTCCTCATATGGCGTCAGCGCGACTCCTGCTTACCGCGTCATCAGTATGTGCCATGGACCGTACGCCGGCAAACTGCCAGCTGCCATCCTGCTTAGACTTGGGCTAGGGGTCCCGGGTACCCTGACAGCTCCCCCTATTCTATTATTAAGAAGACAAAAGGGACCGTGCCTGTCTTAGGTTGAGGGGTCGGCCAATACCCTTACCCGTCATCAAAGTCTGCAGATCATGCTGCAGCTTCTGTCTTAGGTTGGTGTATGGCCACCTCCTTCATTACCCGTCATTGACTACCGGTCCAGCATAGATCACCAAGCATGAGGGGAGCTGCCGACTTCTAATGCAGTCATGGCTTGGCGGAAAATAATACGGTCTCGTTGTTGAGAGGCACGCAAACGTGTGATGACGCGGACAATGTAAATGATACCAAATAGGAGTGCCCCTCCTAGAGCAGCTAATCCGGCCCATTGTTTCACAAAAGAAAAAGCCGAAGAAATCCAAGAGGCAAATTCAGATACAGAAGCAATATGTACTCTAGTAGAATTCACTCGAACAATTTCCGCCCGAAGACGGGACGCAAGATTATCAAATTCAAAAGACCAAATATTAGTAAGGTAAAGCAAAAGATTTCGAGACAAATCAGCTGCAGTACTAAGATTATCATACATTATGGGAGTTACACAGACTGCTCGTAGAGAGTAAATACACCCAAGTCCCAAAAGTTCTTGTAAAATGTCCACTTGTTCTTGCAGTAGGTCCACCCGTTGGTCAACCAGCAGAATTCCAGCTTTAAGATGTTGATCAATGCTCTCTTGTGTTTGTAGCGCTGTAGCAGTATTTTCAGCCAATTGATTAACTGTAGTAGCTGTCTGTATGGTAGTAGTTAGGGCTGCAGCTGCCGCTGCAGCTGCCGCTGCCGCTGCCGCTGCGACAACAGCAGTTATAACCGCAGCTGTAATACCAAAGTCTCTTCTATTTCTACTCAGTAATACAGGTAATTCTGCATCTGTAACTGAAAAGGGGACAGGCAAAAAGGTAGGGATTCGCATTATCACCGCTCGGTTGAATACTGTACCATTCCAACACTGAGAAAGGGAACAATTATTAATTGAACAATTAAGAATTGAGGTGTTGTCAACACTATTAGTAAGGAGAAACATAAAAGGTGGAGATACACAGACAGGGGTAGGTGGAAAGATAATAGTCTTTGTACAGTTTACACTAGCCTCCGTGATATAAGAGGAATCCATAAAATGGCTCCAGTTGCAGAGTTTGAACGATCCTCCTAATAAGGCAAAAAGGGGTTGAAGGTTAGTGTACCAAGAACTAGCCGTGAATAGTAACCAATTATCAAAGGGATTAACACGTAGTATTCCTAGAAATGCATCATGATCTGTAAAGTTTTCAGTAGTACGCTGCGAAGTAAAATTTGGTGTAAAAAAGAATCCATGTTGCACAGGTGCAGCTCGCCTAGTATTTTGGCAACCTGTCCAGATAGGTGGAGTAGAAAACTCAGGATTACAAGGGGGGAAAATCCTGGGGGTCTTGAATCCGATAGAAGAAAGTGGAAGCCGCCAAGGCACCAATCCTGTCATAGAAACTACACTTCCTACTGTCTCTATGTGGCCACCCTTTCCTTGGGGTCCCTCATATGTGAATTGCACAGTTGCTCTAGTTTTTGTTTTGGCATCCTCTTTTCTTGAGAATAACCCTTGAACCTGGCGTTGTAAATTAATACAAGGTCCATATGGAAGTTCTGAAAAGGGATCAAAGTACTTTGTAACATTAGAGGGTAAATCAAAACACAGGGTTCCTGGAAGAAATATAACAGAAGAATTATAGGACTGAATATCAGGATCATTAAGAGCAGTGGGCAATCCCGTAGAAGCATTAGTAGAGAACAAAGGAGGAAGAATAAGCGAAGTATTAGTTAACGGTAAAGGATATGGCCATGCTTTAACTATTGCCCATAGTTTCCTTTGATGTATCGTTTGAGGTTGCACTCTGCTGAAAATCCCGATCATCATCAGAAGGGGAAGTAACATCCTTTTCATCAGGAGGTATGAATCTGGTCAATCTTTCAGGCACCCAAATAGGTGTTGATTGATCCTGGGGAAACACACAGACAGATCCTCGGACCCAACGAAGAACCGGGTCCGGTCCTTTCCATTCTCCCGTTAGGATATCTTTCCATTTAACCAAAGATTTTGGCGCTGGGTTTGGAGACATGTGCCGATCTGCAGCTGAGCGTCCATTAACATCAAGGGTTAAAAAATTAAGAATAAAAAGTGCCACATTTAATTTATCTCGTGGGGATCTATAAGATACCCCTATTCCCCCTTTTTGTTTAATTAAACAATTTTTTAATGTGAGATGAGCTCGCTCAATGATTCCTTGACCTTGAGGATTATAGGGAATGCCAGTAACAAGTTGAATATGAAATGTATTTGCAAATTGTAAAAAACTTTTAGAAGTATAAGCAGGGCCATTATCAGTTTTAATTATTCTTGGAATTCCCCAACAGGCAAAAGAATGAAGGCGATGCTGAATGACATGAGCAACCCTTTCCCCCGGTAATGCAGATGCCATAAGGATGCCAGAACTGGTATCCACAGAGACATGAATATATTTAAGAGTGGCAAATTCAGGGATATGAGTAACATCCATCTGCCACAAATGATTAGGCAGAAGGCCTCGGGGATTGACACCAAAAGATGGGGCTGGCAGTAAGGGCAGACAATGTTGACAGCGTTTAACAATTTCCCGGGCTGATTGTTTAGAGATAGGAAATTTTCTGGACAATGTAGTAGAGTTAACGTGGAATTTTGAATGAAAAAGTTTAGCTTGTTCTTCCATAGAAAAAACAAAGAGAGATTTAGTAGCCAAATCAGCCTGGTAATTATCAGAGGTAAGGGGTCCAGGTAGATTAGAATGGGCTCGAATATGACCTACATAAAAAGGTTCGGTACGTTGGAAAATCAATTGTTGGAGACTAGTAAAATAAGAAGCAACAGAGGAGTGAGGAGAAATATGAGCAACAATTTCTAATACAGATAAGGAGTTAACAATATAATGACTATCTGTAAGAAGATTAAAAGGTTGATCGGATAACAGTTGAAATGCTAAGATAACAGCAGCCAGCTCAGTAACTTGAGCAGATAAGGGTTGAATAAGCAGGGTGTGAACATCCTGCCCTATAATAATGGCCCCAACTCCATTTCTAGAACCATCAGTAAATACCGTAAGACAGTTGTTTATAGGGGAAAATTTTGTTATTTTAGGAAATACTATGGGAGTAGATTTACAAAATTGCACCCAAGGGTGATTAGGATAATGATTATCGAATTGAGCTGAGGTGCTACAAAGGAGTATAGCCCAATCAGGATTGTTATTAGTGAGCCATAAAATTTGTTGTTGAGTATAAGGAGTAATAATAGTAGTTGGGTGCATACCAAAGGCTGTTATGGAAGCCTCAATACCTTTGAATATAACTTGAGCCACAGCTGTAGGATAAGGTTGTAACATTTTAGAAGGGGAACTGGGAAGGGAAACACTCTGTAGAGGACCTCCCTGCCATAAAATTGCAGATGGGCTATGAGGTTCGGGGAGAATGATCAATAATAAAGGCTGGAGTGGGTCACAATGATCAACTTGCCCAGATTGTAAACATTGCTGAATTAATTTTAAGGTTTCTTTAGCCTCAGGAGTTAAGTACCTTGGCGAGTTGAGGTCAGGATTACCTTTCAATATATCAAACAAGGGCTTTAATTCCCCAGTAGATAATTTTAAATATGGACGAATCCAATTAATATTTCCCAACAATTTTTGAAAATCATTAAGAGACTTTAATTTATCAGTCCTGATCTCTAATTTTAATGGTTGTACCTGGGTTGAAGACAATTTTGTGCCTAAATATTGCTGTAAATCATCCAGCTGTAGCTTTTCAGGTGCTATTATAAGATTCCAAGATTGCAAGATCGTAGACATAAAATGCAAGGCCTGCATAAGAAGGTCTTTGGATTGATGACATAATAAAATATCATCCATATAATGATATAAGAGTAAATCTGTAAATCTATCTCTCACTGGTTGTAAAGCTTTATCGACATAAATTTGGCACATGGTAGGGCTATTAGCCATGCCCTGAGGCAATACAGCCCACTCATATCTTTGATCAGGCTGGGAATGATTAATAGAGGGAAGAGTAAAGGCGAATCTCCAGCAATCTCGTTCATTAAGAGGTATAGAGAAAAAACAATCCTTTAAATCCAGAACAATAGTTGGCCAGTGTCTAGGTAAGGCAGAAACTAGTGGTAAACCACATTGAATAGGTCCCATAGGGAACATTTGTTGATTTATAGCACGTAAATCATGCAACAGTCTCCATTTCCCTGATTTTTTCTTGATAACAAAAATAGGTGTATTCCACGGAGATGTGGAAGGCTTTAAGTGACCGGCCAAGAGTTGATCTTTTACCAATCCATGAGCAGCTAGCAATTTTTCTTTGGTGAGGGGCCACTGTGGAATCCAGCAAGGCTCATCAGTTTTCCACACTATAGGGATGGTGTTATCCACAGTGGCCCCTAGGGAAAACCCAAACCTTTGGTATCAGTTTTCGGACTAGGTAAGGAAGGGGGCTGAACCGCACCTTGATGTTCCCTACCCAAACCTTCATATTCAGTGTATCCCATTTTTTTGATAATTTGTTTAACGGGGGTCCCTTGATAAGTAATGTCAGTAGTAAGTTTCATATCCATTTGTTGTAAAACATCTCTACCCCAAAGTGTAACAGGCAAGTCACAAACATAAGGTTGAAAAACTCCTGAATGCCCTTCGGTATCCTTCCATGACAATGTAGCTGCACTCCGAGAAGGGCTGTAAGCAATCCCCAGTCCTCGAAGGGTTTGATTAGCAGTAACTAATGGCCATGCCTTAGGCCAATCATGGGTACTGATGATACTTTTGTCAGCCCCCGTGTCCAATAATCCCACAATAGATTGCCCTCCCACCACAAGTTTTAGGAATGGTCTATCATCTAAATTGAGTGTTAAAAATGTCATAGGACTGCCTGAAAAACCAAATCCCCCATTTGCGCGTCTTGTATTCTTGCTAGGCAGGAGGAGTGCCTGCTAGGCAAAATTAACATTTGAGCAATTCGATCACCTGGAGATATTACAGTAATGCCTTTAGGAGAGGACACTAATATTTTAACCTGCCCCTCATGATCTGAATCAATAACTCCAGGGTGTACTATTAGTCCCTTTAAGGTAGAAGAGCTCCTTCCTAATAGCAGCCCTACAGTATCTTTAGGAATTCTTTCTTTCCAGTCTGAATCAATAGCCTGAACACCCATTTCTGGAGTTAGTACCAATCTGGTGGTGGCACAGATGTCCAATCCTGCACTCCCTGTTGTTGCTCTCTGGACATTCCATTCTCTGAGGGGGGATACCACTGTCGAGGTACTTGTTGAATTACCCCGTATATTTGTTGTGGGCCCCGGGGAGGGCCCGTCCTCCCGTTTTTTGGAAGAGAAGGATTTGGGCCTAAATAATTTCCTTCCTTATCCTTAATGGATTGGCATAAACTACTCCAATGATTGCCTTTTTTACACCGAGGGCATAAACCGGGTCCAGGCTTTTGTGGTGGCGTAGCTGGTGCAGACTTATTAGGACAATTAGCTCGAATATGTCCCATCTGTCCACAAGCAAAACACGAGCCCGCGGGCCCTTTAAGTTTTTTATTAGGACCAGCCCGTCCATTCCGAGATATAGCTGCAGCCAAAACTTGGCTCTGTCTATCTAATGCAGCCACAAACATATTACCTTGTCCAGTGGCATCATTAATGTCCTTGCACACCCTTAAGTAAGTTGAAAGGTCTTTATTTTTCCAGGGTCTAATGGCCTCCTTACACCATTTGTTAGCTTGTTCATAAGCCAACTGTTTAACCACTGGCATAGCCTGTTCAACATCCCCGAATATACGGGAGGCTGTTTGAATCAACCGGTCAACAAAATCAGCATAAGGTTCATTGCTTCCTTGTGTAACTTTTGACAAATGTCCCTGTAAGTCTCCCGTGCCTTGCAAAGTTTTCCACGCTCGTGTAGCTGCAGCAGCTATCTGAGCGTAGACACCAGGATTATATTGTAATTGTGCCTGTAACCCATCATAAGGGCCTGTTCCCATAAGCATATCTATGTTCCATTGAGGATTTCCTGCTGCAGCGTTCCGTCTAGCGGTATCTGAGGATATTTCCTGCCAAGATGTTTTCCACATAAGATATTGCCCTCCAGAGAGTGTAGCTCTAGCTAAATTGATCCAATCCTGAGGGGTAAGATTTAAAGCGGATATAGTTTCCACTAGCGCAACAGTAAAAGCAGCTTGGGGCCCATATGTACTAACTGCTTCTTTTAATTGCTTGACAAACTTAAAATCTAAGGCCTGATGGTATCTCTGATTCTGAGCATCTTCAAAGACCGGATAAGCAGCAGAGCCCAAGTGACTCCATTCTCTACGCGTCCGCTCATTAAGTGGAGGCGGCGGCTCGGGAGGCACGGAGGGTAACAAAGAACATTCCTCCTTTAACGTCCATGTCTTAACTTGTCGCGCAAGCTCCTCCCCTGATAATTCCCCCTCCGAGTCACTCCCCGTATCCCCGGTCTTATGTGAGCGGACAGATCGTTCTTCCTTTATCTCTTCTAAAACCTGACTTCCCTCATGAAAAGGTTCTGTAAAGACATCCTTACGAATGTCGAGACAGCTCCGAACCAAGGTCCATATAGCCATGGTTCCTATAGGCAGAGGGGATTGATTGTTAGCTTTACGTAGATCCGCCCCTAAATGTTCCCACTGAGGGATATTTAGTAAACCTTCATCCAAGAACCATGGAGCAATCTTTTCTACAGTATCTAAAATGGTCCTGGCTGTCTTTGCCTTAAGCGGCGTGCCATTGAGGCGAAGAAGCTCTCTCAAGGGCTGTTGCATACGAATCTTAGAGTTTTCAGATCCCATTCTGTATATACCTTATATTTGAAAATACAAGGGCTAGCGTTCCGCCGCCCCAGTCTCCGGGTCGCGTTTCGCTTTACCCGCGTGGCAGACTGCCTTTCGCTAATCCACCCAGAGTCGCTTTCCGCTTGACTCTGCCTCCGGACTGCTTTAAACCAGTCCGCTCCGAGCTGCTTTCCGCTAGCTCAAATAGTCGCGTACCACGAACTTTTGAGGCTGCCTCCGACGTCACTCACCCTTATGTGTGTCCCGGGTTTCGGCGCCACTTATCGGGGATTCCCCTGCCCGCAGGAAAGAACTCCCCGACAACATGGAGCTTTCCAAGATCCTTTATTGTTCTCTTCTTCCCGCTCAGGGGAGCACACAAAGAATATATATGGTAAGGCAGCCAATCAGAAAGCTATACAGACAAGGCACGAGCTACATACATGATCCTAATGTGTAAGTGTATGGGGCACGAGCAGATCACGCGCTGCACACGAGCAACAGGAGCCAACAGCTAAGTACTTCCTCATATGGCGTCAGCGCGACTCCTGCTTACCGCGTCATCAGTATGTGCCATGGACCGTACGCCGGCAAACTGCCAGCTGCCATCCTGCTTAGACTTGGGCTAGGGGTCCCGGGTACCCTGACACCAGATGCTACTGCTCATAGATGCTAAACATTCCATGCAAGTTTTAGAGGCATGAGATAATAGTGGTTATACTGGTCATAGGGGCTATTCAGCATATAGAGGGTACACAGGCATAAGATTCTTCTCAGCCCACAGATGCTACATAATTCATAGGAGCCACTCATGCCAGATATACCACTTAAATCATAGAATATATGAAAATTGTGGAAGACATTCAGTTCATACATGTTATACAGAAAATAGAGGCTGCTAACACCAGGCAGACTATTCCAGAAATAGAAGTTGTTCAAGCCACACATGGTATGCAGGTCATAGAAGTTATGGCTACTAAGTTACAAAAGGTTACTCAAATCATGGGGCTATTCAGGCCAAGAATGCCTTCTAGGTCACAGAGGCTACTCAGGTCATACAAGCTACATAGGTCACAGAGGGTTCTCAGGATATAGAAGCTACATAGGCCTTAGAGACTTTAAAATGTCCTAGAGAGTTTATGCTGGTGGTAGAGCCTACTCAATCTACTCAGGTCACAGAGTCTACCCAGGCATAAATGCTACTCAAGTCATGAGATTTATACAGGTCATAAGGGCTACTTAGGTCATACACCCTGTAGAGATCATGGAAGATAGTCTGGTCATAATAGCTATTTGGGTAATAGAGGCTACACAGCTTGTACAGGTTACACAGGTGTAAAAGTCTTCTAGTTCATCGAAGATATGCAGACTACTTGGGCTACTCTGCTAATAGAGTGTAGGCTGATAATATGGGTAATTCAGGACACAGATATAAATAGGTCTAGAATCTTTACAGGTCAAAGAGGACTTTCAGGACATAGAGGTTACTCCATTTTTTGAGGGTAAACAGATAACAGGTTTAATTAGTTGAGTTAGACTACTCAGTACATAAGAATATATACTGTACACAGGTTACTCAGGACAGAGAAACTGAAGGCTACACAGAATGTACAGGAAAAAAATGTGAACAAAGAGTAAGCCATGTTATCCATAAAGTCCAAGAAGGTCATGGAGTCTATGAAGGAAAAAAAACCCTGCAAAATAAAGGCTATACAAACCATAGAGGTCACTGAGCTTTTTAATCCTACCAAGATCTTACTGTCTATTCAGGTCTTCAAGACTCTACAGGACATAAAGCCTAGAGAGATCACAGAAGCTGTACAATGTCATAGAGGTTATTTTTATCATACAGGCTATGCAGGTAATGGAGGATTTTCAGGTCATAGAGGAAATGCAAGTTATACAAGGTTCGAAATCATAGGGACTGCTAAGTGAATTTAGTCTAATAAAGCCCTACAGGCTAGGAATATCAATTAGGGTACTCAGGTTATAAAAGACAAACAGGTCACAGAGGATATACACTAATAAGGCCATACAAGGTAGGCAGAAAAATTTCTACTTATGAAATAGATGCTATGAAGGCAATAGATTCTTCTCAGGCTATACAGTCTTCAAAGGACACAGAGGCTACATAGGTTCTAGAAGAAACCAAGGCCATAAACTCTTCTCAGTTCTTAGAGACTACACAGGCCAGAGAAGATACTCACTCCATAGAAGCTATTCAGGATACAGGTAATGCACAGGTCATAGGAAATATGCAGATACTAGAGACTACTCATGTCATAATACCTCTGTAATTGATAAAGGCTAGCAGGTCACAGAAGTTATACTGGCCATAGAGGCTCTGCATATAATAGGCCTATTCTGGAAATACAGGTTTTGCAGGTCACAAAGTTTGAAATCATCATAGAAGCTACATAAATCAAAGAGGGTGGTATGGTTTGGATGTGAGGTGTCCCCCAAAAACTATCATGAGAGACAGTGCAAGAAGGTTCAGAGGAGAAATTATTGCATTGTGGGAGTCTTAACCCAATCAGTGAATAAATTGCAGATGGGATTAACTGAGTGTTCACTGGAAGCAGGTAGGGTGTGGCTGGGGAAGTAGTTCATTGGGAGCATGGCTATGGAGTATGTTTTATATCTGGAGAGTGGAGTCCCCCACTTTCTCTCTCTCTGCTTCCTGATGTTGGGAGTTGTTCCTCTCCACCACCCTCTCCTTCCATGATATTCAGCCTCACCTTGAGCCCCGAGGAATGGAGCTAGCCTTCTATTGGCTAAGACCTCTGAAACCGTGAGCCCTCAAATAAGCATTTTTTCTTCTACAATTGTGATGGCCAGATCATTTAGTCACAGTAGCAAAAAAAGCTGACTAGAACAGAGGGTACACAAGGCATAGAAGCTACTGAGATCATAGAAGTTTCACAGATCATAATAAATATGCAGGTAGAGGGGCTACTAAAGTCATTAAGGGTAATAAGTCCACACAGGTGAGGGAGATAATTTAGGCTAGTTCAGTTATAAAGGCTAGTCAGGACATACAGGTTACTCAGGTAATATATAATACAAAGATCAAAGAGGCTACACAGGGCATAGAGGCTACTAAGACCACAGTAATTACAAAGACTGTAGTAGTTACAGAGGTTAGATAAGATACTGTGATCATTTAAACTACTCAGGCCACTAAGTTTATGCAGGTTATAGAGATTGCACATATGATTGAGACTATTCAAGAATTAGATGCTATGCAAATCATTAAAACTAAAGAGGCCATAAAGGCTTATCATGGCATAGAGGTTTTGCACAAAATACAGGTAATTCAGGTCATAGAGGCAATTCATGCCATAGAGCCTATGCAGAATGTTAGAGCTACTAGGTTTATTTAGGCTTTTGAGTCCATAAAATTTGGAGAGGTCATAGAGGTAATAAAAGAAATAAAATCTATGCTGATAATGGAGATTTCAATTGTCATAGGGGGTACTAAAATTATTTGGGTTACTTAGGCCATAAAGGCTACACAGGTAAATACAGGCTACTCAAGCCATGGAGTTACTGGGCATAGTGTCTTTTTAGGTAATCTAGTAAACTGGGCCATAATGCATATGGAGATGATAATGTCTATGAGATTTATAGAGGTTATATTAGACACAGAGGTCAGAAATATCACAGAGGCTACTCAGGTCTTAGAGTCTAGACAGAAAATAGAGCCTACACAGGACGTAGATCCTACACAGGTCATAGAGTCTACATGCTCATTGGAATTACTAAGGTCATTTAAGCTAATAAGGCCATACGGGCTAGGCAGGAAATAGAGGTTCTGATTGTAAAGGCTAAATTGGTCATACAGACTCTTTAGATGATATAGAATGTACATTCCACAGAGGCTACACAGTGCAGAGAGGCTAATTATTTTGTACTGGCAGTGAAAGTATTAGTGACTACTGAGGTTATAGGGACTACTGAAGTAATTTAGGCTATGAAGGTGTTAAATGTTATTCAGGTCAGAGAAGATACTCAGGGAATAAAGGATTCACAGGTTATATGAGCTACTAATGTCATAGAGAATCAACAGATTGGAGAGGTAACTCAAGTCATTGAATCTACCTGGGCCATAGAGTCTTCACAAGTCTTACAAATTACTGAGGTTATTTAGGCTACTTGAGCCACAGAGTCACAGATCATAGAGACTACTAACACCATTTAATCTACACAACTCAGAGTGTCTATTCTGAACACAAAAGCTACATAGGTCTTAGTGGCTACTGAGATCAGAGAAAACAGAAATAATTTAGGCTACTCAGATCGTAAAGGTGAGAGGTCACAGTGGTTTCATAGCCATAGAGGCTAATCAGATCATAGAGGCTATACAGATCCTTGTGGCTCTGCAGACTATAGAACCTATGCAGGTTTACTGGCTTCAAAGTCTTAGAGTTTATGCTGGTCATACAGACCACTCAGTTCATACTGTCTACTCCATTCATAGAGGTAAGCAAAAAAAAAAAAAAAAAGAGAGAGAGAGAGAGAGAGAGAGAAAGGCATTTTAGGCCACTAGTGCTATGCAAGTCATAGGGACTATTTGATCTTAGAAGCTACATGTATCCTGAAGGATACCCAGAGAAAAATTGTTTCTGGACTGATAAAGACCGTGCCAGTTACAGAAACTGCAAAGTTCATAGAGGCTATTCAGGCCTTAGAGTTATACAAGTGATTCAGGCAAAATATGACATAAAGACTAAACAGATCATAGATGCTACTCAGGTCATAGGGCATATGCAAACAAGAGAAGTTACTCAAATCATAGTCAAATACACTACTAAGTTGATGGAGGATATACAGGTCATAAAGTCTAGGCAGATCATAGGGGCTGTTAAGATCATTTAGGTTACTAAAGTCATACATTTAGGCTACTCAGAAAAAAAAGGCCTTGCGATTTTAATAACTACTCAGGTGATAAACAAACTGAAAGTTGAGATTTTATTCAGTATACCAAGGCCACTCAGGTCATATAGAACATGAAGATAATAGTGGTTACTGAGGTCAGAGCAGACATTAAGTTAATTCAGGCTACTCAGGACATTAAGGCTATGCAGGTCACAGAAGATACTAAGGTTATTTTGACTATACATGATATAAAATAGACACAGGTTACAGTGGCTACATAAGTTTAGATGCTTCTCAAGTCATAAGGAGTACACAGGTCATAGAATATACATAACTGATTGAGGTTCTTCAGACCATAGACTATACTCTTTAGAGTGCTCAAAGTCAGTGGTTTCACAGGTCATAAAGGCTAAGCAGTTCACCTATTCCACTTATATCCTAGGGGGGGGGTGTGGGCAGTGGAAGGTACTCAATCATTAGGCACTATAGAGGTAATAGGGGCTACTCAGATCCTAGAGACTAAGCAGGTCATTGATTATACTTAGGTCAAAGTGGGAAATCAGTCATAGATGTGATGCAAATGACAGAGGCTACACAGGTCATGGAGGCTTCTCAGGTCACAGAGGTAACTCAGGTAATGGAGGCTACATAGGAGGCTTAGGCTGCTCTTGTCATAAAGTATACTCAGGTCATAAGGGGGACCCAGGCAATAGAGACAATTCAGGCAATAAATACTGAACTGAAAATAGAAGCCACTCAGGTCATAGAGGCTACTCTGATCATCAAGGCTATGCATTTTATATTGATTACTAAAGTCATTTAGACTACTAAATGGGTAGGCTATAAGGATATGCAGAGGATATTGAGGACATGTAAGCTACACAGATGTTTTAGTCAGCTTTTTTCTGCTGTGATTAAAAGATCTGACAAACAATTAGAGGTGGAAATTTTATTTGTGAGCTCATGGTTTCTGAGGTCTCAGTTCGCACACATCAGGCTTCTTTCTTCAGTTCCTGAGTTGAGGCTGAACATCACAGCAGAAAAGTGTGGTGGATAGAAGAGACTCAATGTATCTTATCAAGAAGCAGAGACTAAGCTCAGCTAACCAAACATATACCCTAATGACTCACCTTCTCCAGCCACACCTTACCAGTGTATAATTATTTTTCAGTTAATTCATATGAGGCACCATAGTTTGGTTTGACATGCTTTCTCAGAGCACTTTTCCAAATGCAGACAAATTATGGGGACACTGGTCATAAATTAGACTTCTTCTGCATTAAAAAGCACTGGCACATCATCTTCAAAAGTGACTGTCACATGTCTTTCCAGCAATGCCTGAAAGTTCTGGTGACCCAAATCCTACAGCTCTTGATGTAATGACTCTTCTTAGAATTTACCAATGCTAAATGCAGTGCCAAACTACCTATCACTTTAATTTATGAGATCTGTGTTTTTCTGTCATCTACAGGAGGGTTCACCTCTCTCCTAAATATACTGTACACCCCAGAGTATATCCTGCATCCATGTTTCATGAAGTATTTCACAAAGAAAATGAAGGTCAACTGGTACCACAAGTATGTGGGCAGCACCTGTAACACAAGCAAATGACCAGAATGGGTCTCAATTTTCAATGCCAAAGAATTACCACAACCCTCATGACTTCAGTTCTGAGTCATCACTGAAATCCTGGGCTGGATGAGGACAGAACTGGATGTGGAGAGGGCATGTGAAGGAGAAGGAGAAACACCTACAGGTGTTAGAGAATTTCCCCAAGTCCAGGGTTGCTCCTAGTGAGCCTCACGTGGAAACAAGAAGAGAGATAAGACAGAGAACCCCCTTAAGTCCATGGTGCAAATTCCCAGCAGGTTCCATTATAAACTAAAGGGTCAAAACATGCCCAATAACTGAAATGGTGTAGGAAGCAACTGATCAAGTCATGTAAAAAGCATGGTCTCTGTCCCATTTCTCTGGGAGAATCCCATTACCAATAAAGCAACTGCATGGAACAATTCCTCAACCATACACAAGGATCCCTGCCACTGGTGATTTGGCTCTTCAGATATGAGCTGCAGGCTTGCACCTGAGGTCAGTCAAGTGACTCTAAGTCCGAGGGTCTCTGTATGAGGATCACTATGCCCTGAGTGCAAAGGTGCCAATACAAGGATCTGAGAGAGGGCAGGTGGAGCCTGTGCTGCTTTAATGCCCCTCACTAACCTGAGGCTTGAAGTCAATGTCTCTGGACTGTGTTTACAAGGTGTCCTGATCTCAGGCTCTCATTGACTGTCCTGGGTTCTATCCTCTTCCTTTAATCATTGCATTTGTCTATTTTGGATTCCAGTAAGAAAACTGTGCTCATGCATACATCATCTTAAAGTGTATAAATTTGTCTAGGTCGGTCTAGCTGTGAGCAAATTTTAGTTTTAAAATAATATATATTTTTATTTTTTCTATTGAGAGTTTGGCACACTACACCTTTGTGTTGGATGCTATGTTTAGAAATAGAATAATTCAGCCCTCAGATCTTGGTGCTTCAGTGATTGAAACTGGCAGTGCTGTGCTTTAGAATGTGAAAACCATAACTGGGATGACTCGGTACAGATCCATGTTGAGGATCTTTGTAGAAAGATGTGTTTGAGGAAGGGGACTAACACTTGGGTAGGCTTTATTGATATACTTCTTCATAGGATTATTTGTTAAGACATTGAACCTGTTTCTAGCTCAATTAAACACTGCTGGAACCCAAAATTCATCACCACTTCTCTGTAATTTCTTCTTTGTCCAGTTTTACAGAGTTAAGATCCCAGGAGAGCAATTTTGAGGCACTTTTCCAGGAGTGGCCAACAAAGACAAATTATCCAGCTGCTCTTGTTACCTTAATGCTTGTTTATAGTGACATGGAAACTGATGGAACTTTGGCCTATTTAATGGTCTCATCAGGCATGCCATGGCTCATTCATGGCTCTTTTTCCTTCCTGAAGAAACTTAGTGGAATAGGAAATGTTATCACCTAATGCCATAAGATGAATGCCTGTAGGAGTAGGAAATGAGGGGAGAAATATCCAGGCCTTTGATTTCTACCAATTTAAAAAGCAGGGACCATTTCCTCTTTTCAAATTCACTGGAGTCTCAGTGTGTACCAAACCCAGAAATATTCATAGTTCCATATCTTCACTCCATTGATTCATCCACATTTGTTATTCCTCAGTAAATTTTAAAGAACACAAAAGAAGCTAGAAATGCTCTATCCTGAGAACTTTCCCACAGGGGCAATTGTGTGTATATGTGTTGATTTTTAAGTCTTTTCAGGCAACTTGACTATCATCTGTCTCTCACCTTTGGTGTGAAGGTGATGAGCAGCAACTTAGCTCCATGTGCACAAGAAAGATTATCCTGAGTTTCCTTTAATTGTTACTTAATGTTTGAAGTTCCTTAGGGGAAGAGAAAGATATTACTTTGTGTTCTATTCAACAGTGAGTACAGGCAGCTGAGTGAAGATGCATGTGGTTTGTTAGTGAGTATCCTTTTCAAGGAGTGGTTTCCTATTCCCTTTTCAGTCCTCAAAACTATATTGTCTGTCTTTCTCTCTGCTCCAGTAGCCTTAGGTATTTAAACAATGTTGCCTTCTGAGATGCTTCTTTGTTTTTTCTGCTGGGGCCTTCTTTCTAAATTTTAGCTGGAAGTATAGGAGAAAACTCTGTCTTCAACTACACACAAAACAAAAGGATGTGGCTTGGTGCTACTCTGAGAGAAGCAATGTAGTCTTTCCCTAAAGACATGGAGAAAATGAAATTCTCTCCTATGGTTATGACCATGCTATTGGGCAAACTCTTGGCCAATTAACACCGTCCTTGCTTCTTGACATAACATGTGCATCAGTGAATTTTATAACAAAAATATTTTCACCTACATGAGGCACTTAGAAATGGAAGTACAGAAATTACTGCTCCTTGCCACATCAAAGAGTCCCCCAGCATCTGCCAGCTGCCACAACAAGCTAATCTACAAAGCTCTAGAATCTCAGCAGTGCTTTATGCTCCAGGTATGTGGAACCAGATAAAAATAAGACTTTCCATGACTCCACCTTCAAAGAAAAACCTTGCGACCCTTGCTGATTTCTGTTTCTTTGAAACCAAATGCAAATGTAGATTCACTAAAAGGGCAGGGAGCTTTAGGACTTTGGCACCGGAATGCTGTGGGTGTTGGGGTCCCTTGTAGTATAACCACATTATACAATGGGAAGAGAAATTTAGACAATTCTACATTGCACAAGAACTATTTTCAGGTCTATATCATGGGGAGGCTATCTCTGTAAATCAGCCATTGAAAACTTCCATTGGTGCAGAGTGGAAACATGGCCAAGAGAGGAGCTCACATCCTCTCTTTCATGGTGGAACTAATGTCATAGTAGATTTGCATGTCATTCTCTGTTCTTCACCTTCTTGTTTTTCCAAATGTATGTTTTTGCATTGCCACACATGACTCTAGTGTTAGATTTTCACATGGAGTACATTTATGTATGGGCTCATACATCTGCTAACAACTTCAAAGCAGATGCTATAATAATCCCTGGAGATGTGAGGAAGCTATGAGGGCCCTGCAATGCATAATGACTTCTTCAGGACCACACACATGGGCAGAAAGAGGGAATAGGTCTGAACCAAGGAGAGCTTGCTACACTAGACCTGTTTGGGGACCTGATACAGTGTATGTCGGTGTAACTTTGTCCACTTGTGCATATGTCATGGGAAGATGAGAGCACTCTACATTGCATGGGAACTTTTGAAATATTTTACATGTTAAAGGGCCTCAGTTTAAGGGTCCCCAAGGAAGTGATATCTTTTCCTTGGCAATGGAACACACAACCTGGAACCAAGTACCTAGGCACTCACAGTCCTATTTTGCTCATTTTTGTTGAGATGGCAAGTTCAGAGCCATGATTTTTCATTGCCTACTCATCTGTGGATACACAGGTATTAGGAAAACTATGAGGAGGGACCTTTCCTGAGTGTAGAAGAACTGGATCAAAGCCGGGTTCCAACAACTCTGGTGATTTTTCCCAAGGAGACCAGAGGTGAGACAGGAAAGGCCATTACAAATGAGTGGAGGCTAGCCCTCAACTCAGATTTCCATTTTGATAATCCCACACTAAACAGGGCTTTGTGTGTGTGTGTGTGTGTTTGTGGTGTGTGTGTGTATGTGTGTTTGTGGTGTGTGTGTGTGGTGAACATATATATATTTGTGTGTGTGTGTGTGTGTGTGTGTGTGAGTGATATCCCCTGAGAATAAGAAGGGAAAATCTTTTGTTCTTTTTTCCCTTGACACTCAGACTACTGTTTCTATGTTAAAATATTCCTTTTGGATTCCCCAAACTAGAGAGAAGATGCCATAGATTAATCACTGGATGTGTACTGTGTATTTGAAATCTTCCCAGCACTCATCCTACAGAGCCTTTAGATTACCTGCACCTTGCCTGCAGAAAGGGAAACCACATATATCCATGGATTTTTGTATTCCTGCTAAAATTTTGTCAGTGCCACAAAGATGCTGGAGCTGCTGTGTAAATGATTTGTACCACCTCCAAGACCTGGAACATGACCATCTCCTGGTCTGGTTTTGGACAGTTGGGTATTACTCTGAACCTCAGTCATCTCTGTGGAAAGGAGGGTCTTCAGAAGAGAACTCTGCCTGGTTGTTTAGAAAACCAGTAAGATGAACCCTAGGAGTATTTACCTCAGGCCTGGTCTCATAGAGCTGGTTGTCAACTGCTCTGGTCTTCCCTGTAGGCTGTCTCCTCTCCTGTAAGGAAGTTCTCTGCCTTAGACCATGCTTCTCTGAAACCTCAGGAAAGAGTTTCCACACTTGAGAAGGAGTTTGTGGCCTGAATTTAGGAGAGTTCCTGACCTGTATGTAAACATAACAGAGACCTCTTAGGTGGACATAGTGGGTCCTGCACCTGAGGTAGCTAGGCTATAGGTAGTTAGGTTCATTCTTGGCTCAAATGTATGTGAAGAACCTACCATTGTCAGGCCTTGGCCTATTATTTAGAAATCCATATAAACACCCAGCCCTCCTGACCTTCTATTATTGTCAGGGAATTATTCAAGCCAGTATGAATTTAGGTAGATGGGGGGCACAGAATGTTACTGATGACAGACTTCTGGCCTTCTGTTGGTATGAAAATCTCCATCCAGATATCAAAGAGGAATGACTTCAAAGAATAAATTAAATGGTCTTTGGATCAAATGAGGGCTTCTGCCTCAAGAGTGGTCAGCTCAGAGGCTGTTTAGAGAATGAATATGCAAACCCCAGGATCCACTCTTTGTGCTAGAAATAGCAGGGGATTGAGGTCTGGCTTATTCTGCAGAAGGAACACGGCAAGCAATGGTGGGATTTTTGGTACCCAAGGAATAATATTGTGACTGGGGCCTCAGAGACAGGCCCTGAGAGGAACCCTCCCACACACCACTATGAGACTTCAAACTCATTCCATAAAGCCCCTTTACATGCATCATAGTGCCCACCCTACATATCTCAGTGGCCACAAACTATCAACTTAAAGTGCCTCCCAAAACATCTCAGAGTACCGTCCTTATACATCAAAGAATGCTCATTCACCTTAAATGCATTCTCTACACAGTTCATGGAGGTGTCCCTGCATACCTCAGTGAGAATAAATTATACAGCTTTGCAAGCCCATTTCACTGATGAAACTTCCTTGCAGGCATACTCTAAACACATCAGAAAATCTATCAACTGATGACAGACAGCCCTAAATACACACCTCAGAAAACCCTTTCAACTCACCACAGAGGCCTTCCCTATGAACTGCAAATACTGACCCTGACTCTGAACTTAACACTAAGCCTTCCCTGCATATCAGGGAACCCTCCCTGACACTGACCATAACCCTGAACCTGACTCTAAACTCTAACTCTAACTCTAACCCTTAACCCTAACCCTAACCTAATAATGTAATCCCTTCTTCATCAGTTTGTCTTTCCTACTCATCTCACAAAGCTCTCACTACTCACCTCAAATGGCTTTCCAAGCACAACTCAGTGAGCCCTTTCTACCCTTCACAGATCTCGTTCCCTTTGCACCTCTGGGAGGTCTCCTAACTCACCTCAGTATGCTCTCCAACACATGTAAAGGAGCCCTCTCACACACATAATAGGGTCTTCCCTATTTGCTCTGAGTGTTCAAAGAACCCTCTCTATACACATCTTAATGTCCTGCTGACACATCAAAGAAAGCCATTACTACTCATCTTAAGAACTGTACCTACACAACTCAGAGAGTTGTCCTTACAGACCTCAGTGAATACTCACCATGCTCCTTTGGAAACCCTCTCTAATCACCTCAGAAGGCCTGTGAGCTCACCTCAGAAAATCTTTACAACACACCCCAGAGAGCCAGTTTAACTAATCCCAGAGGCCTTCCCAATACAATTCAAATGATGATCCAGACCCTAACCACAACCTAAACCTAACACTAACCCCCTAACTCTAACACTAACCCCATAATTCAAATGGTAATCCTAAATCTAACCCTAATCCAAACCTAAAGTCCTCAAATTGACCTTAAACTACCCCTAACTCTCCCTTCACAGCTTGCAATTTGCTCCATACAAAAATCAGAGAACCCTACCTACACATCTCAGAATGCCCTCCTGGTACATTGAAGATAGCTCTCACTACTCATCTCAAGAGAAGTACCTGCACACCTTAGAGAAACATCCCTACAGACCTAAGTGAGTACTCATTATACTCCTTTTCAAGCACTCTCTAAACATCTCAGAGAGCCCTTCTACTAACATCAGAAAACCCTCAGTACACTTATCATAAAGTTATTTTGACTGTTCTCCTATATACACCAAAAAGAGGTGTACTTAACTGATCACTCCCACTCATATCTGTAAGCCCTCCTACAAAACTTAGAAAGCCCTCCTACACCTTCAGAGGGTCCTCCCATCACACCTCATAGAGCCCTCCTTATAAAATGAAGAGAACCCACCTTCACACCTCAGAGAACCTTTCCTACAGACCTCAAACACATTTCCCTACACATCTAAAAATGTTCTCCCTGCTCAAATCAAGAACCTTTCATAAGAATTCAAAATCCCATCCTTACACACCTTAAGGACTCTTCCTCCACACTTCATTGAGCAACACCTAAACAACCCAGAAAGCCCTCCTTATGCACCAAAGAGTGCACTCCATAAAAATGACAGAGATAATACTTCAAACCTCAGAAGACCTGTGCTACCCAATTCGGCAAATCCTACCCACACATCTCAGATAGACCTCACTACTCTTTAAAAACTGTCCCCACTCACCTTTGAAGGTTTTACCTACACACCTCAGAGATTCCTTTTACTGTTCTAAAAGAGACCTTAGTGTGTTTTCTCTACTCATATCAGATAGACATCTCTATTCACTTCAGAGGGCCCTCACTGCACAACTCAGATTGCAGTACTACACAGGGAAAAGTGCTTTATAACACCTCAAATATACCTTCTGCACACCTAATGGAGAGTTCCCTACATACCTCAGAGAGCTTGAACAACAAACCTCAGAGATTCCTTCCCTTCATACACACCTCACAGACACCTAACTACACATCTCAGAAAGTCAACCCAACTTATATCAAGCACCCTACATACACAAATCAGAGGGCCATCCATACACACCTGAAAAACCCTTCCTACACACATCATTGAGCAATCCATATATATCTCAAAGAATTACACAATATAGTGCCTCTCTACATTTCTCAGATCACCCTACTTTTATAATTCAGAGGGCTCTGTTACACACCTCAGAGCCATCCATTAAAATCTGTTTGTTCTCCCCATTAATCTCAGAGATCTCTCCTTACTCACTTTAGAGATATATCTCTATACACCTTGGTGAGTTATTAATAATCACTTAAATGTACCTTCCCTATACACCCCAATTAAGAGTCCTCCATACACAGCTCAGAATGCCCTTTCAACAAATCTCAAAAAACTCTATGCCTCTCAGGTAGCAAAAAACATTCACCAAAAATCCTTTTGCATTCATGCAAAAGCCACAACTATAAAACTCAGAGATTCCTTGTGATACTTCTTTGAGTGCCCTCCGCAAACTACTGAGAGATTCCCTGTATGTTCCCTCCCAATGAAATTTAGTGTGTTCTCCCTCACTATACTTCAGAGGACCCTCCCTACACAATTGAGATTGTAAAGCTTAAGTGGTGAACAAATAAAGAGGCAAGCATACAGGATGGCATACAATAAGGAGTGGTTTCTGTGTGAGTCAGTTCAATTTTATTATCTACTCCAGGGATATATCAGGTTACATTAGTGCAGTTAGTTTGTGCATTAGCAGATCATATAACTTGCTTGCTTCTCAGAGTCCACTAGTACCAAATGTTTTTATAAAAAGATAGCATCTTCATGGGTCAAGTACAGAGGAGTTGCAGAATGTTTCTAAGTAAGAGAAACAGAAGGTCTTCCTCATCTGAGGTGTGTGCTCACTAAAAGGAGATACACTCTTCTGTAATTTCTCATGACCTGAATGTCTACAATTCCAAGTTTTTGTTTTGTGTGACCTTCTGAATAGATATGACTTATCTTTTGTTTAAGGAAGGTGGAGGGAGAAAGTAAGGCAGACATTGGAAAAAATAAGCACAACATAATAAGGGAAGTGTCCATAAACATCCTCCAATGAAAAGTTGTTTGAGCCAAGTAAAATTTGGTAGCCATGAGGTTAATTAATCTAATACATCCCAATCCCCATCATCTTGTTGTACCTTCTTCACAATGTCTTTGAGATAATCCAAATCTTTTTGAATGTAATTTCTGTTATCAATTAGATTGAAACAACACAGGTTATTAAATTTACAGCATCCCTTATGATGTAACAACAAATAATCAATTGAAGTCCTATTATCAAGAATAGCTTAATGGTGTTTTTTTTCCTCATTAGCATAGTAATTGCCCTTGATGTGTAATTTATATTTTTTGCCATAGCACAGGTAAGCCCCATTGTCTGTTTATAAGTTCCTACTGCTAGGGCAGGAATACCAACTAAAGAGAATTAAAGTCTCAAATTCTGCTTTAGACAATTATTAACCAAATCATCACAATTTTTATCTAAGTATATAGCCCTTTTATGTAATTTTTGAGCTGGATTGTGACCTATTAAATCCCAAGGAGAGGGGAGAAATGCTGTTAATCTGCTTAAACAAAAATGAGTTCCATAAAACATATTACTTGGAATATAATAAGAGGTTTAAGCACCACATGAAAAGAACAGATCCCAGTATGCTTCCCATATCTACATCTTGGTGGATACAAATTTCAGAAGAACTAACAATTTCTGCTAAGTGAACCCAAATGTTATAATGACTGCAAGAAGTCAAAGATGGAACAGTTTTCTGTATGGGGACCACCAACAAACAGGAATACAACAGAGAAATAACACAATGATGGCCAGCATAACTGTGGAAATTTGGGTAAGTTTTACAAGAGAGGTGTAACCAAATATTCAGGGCACAATCTAAACTCATCTGGCCTAGCAATTGTTGGACAGATGTTGTTAAAATCTTTATATACCCCCAGGTCACTAGATGATTAGAAGATCAGGGGCCCCTATGGCCTCTTGTTCTTTTCGAAGTTTCCTTCTTTGAATCAGGGTCCACTCCATCCAGGATCTAATGGAATTTGGTGTTCAGATTGTGAAGTCCTTGATGCCAACTCATGATGAATGATGGGCCTCACACCTGGAATCCAGACAGGAAATGTAGGAGTAGAGTAGCAGCATATTTCTTCCCCCATGTAATCCAAGGTAGAGGGTTTTGCCATGTAGGGTTTTGTGAAATTCAATATTTTACATAAATATTGGGTAGTGGTTCCTTAGGGGTGAAGTGTCTGCCCAAGGCAGAGGAGCAGGGATGTGTGTTATCTCATATCATACATTAACAGAATTCACTATGAACAAGGCAATATTGAGAGCATTATTAACATGAGTGAGGTTAGGTCCCCTTTTACAGTTTTGTTTTAAAAGGCACATTTTTGTGAGGTGTGCATGTTCAACTAAGGTCTGTTCAGTAGGATTGTGGGGAATTCCATGGATTAAAATTTTATTTTATTGACTACAAAATTGAGCAAATGTCCTAGAAGCATAAGCAGGGGAATGTCAGTTTTTTAATGATGAGGTTTATCTTGGTGGCAATGAAGAGGAGCATGTGATAGATACAGGCTGAGACCTTCTCTGAATAATGTGCATTAGAGGATGTATCTATGGTAACATGTAAGAAAGAATAGAGGTGGAAGGGAGGAAAATGAGTTCCATCCATCTGCCAAAGGCCATTAGAGTCTAAAACTTGAGGCTTTATGGTTTCCCAAGTAGAATGAAAGGATATACAATGAGATAAATTATTAATGATGAAACAGTTCTGTTGAGAGGAAATAGAAAATGCTTTCATTAAAGAATGAGCATTTTGATGAAAAATCTGTGTGACTCCACAGCATCTGAAAAGAGAGCATTAAAGGATTTTATAGCACCATCAGCATGAGCATTTCCTTCAGTGAATGGTCCAGGAATCTTAGTGTGGTTATGTATGCGAGCAAGAAATACTGGAGCTCTATGATCCTGTAAAAGAAATTGAAGAGTGATAAACAGGCATAACAAATTAGAGTCCAAATGAGGTGACAAAATTGCAGAGAAAATATGAGGCATCAGTTTGGTTATATACTGAGAATCTGTAATGATGTTGAAGGCAATGGAAAACATACAAAGAGCTAAAGTAATTGCAGTTAATTTGGCCCCCTGAGGAGAAGCTTGAGGCAATGTGTAACAATCTGTCCATTTTTAAATCAATGAATATAAATATTACACTTTATTGTTTTTCTACATCAGTATAGACAGTAATCCCATTGGAATTCAGAATAGAGAAGATTATAGAAGGAGCATGAGAGACTTGACACAATAAGGAATGGTGTTCATCCAGAAGTGCATGGAAAGCAATAGGAGGTAAAAGTCTGTTAATATAGCTTGATAAAGAAAATTGTAAATATTGTAAATGTAAAGTCTTTCCATAAGATAAAGTACATGAACATCTGTTCATGTAAGATCAAATGTAAGAAATAGATGTAAGTGATAAAATGCAATTGTGACTATCTGAGATCTATTGAGCATATATATCAGCATAAGGGAGAACATTTCTTCCTGGAAATTGAGGAGAGTATAACCACTCTATATACTCAAGCCTTGATTATAAATGGCAACAACTGCAGTGAAGGCATAAGCCTTTTCAGTAAAGATTATTAGAGATAAAGGAACATTGAGTGTTGGAAGTCTATCTATAAGAACTGTAATAATTTCTCATTAACACACCAAAGAGCTGTAGGCAGTGCAGGAGTTAACTGGAAAAAACAGGTGGGATTATGTTAATTTTTTAACATCTGAAAAAAGAGATGACAGCATATCAGTAGTTAAAGGAATCTATGGTTAAGCCCAATTTAAATGCCCTAAAAATTGATGAAAATGAACTAAGGAAAATGTGGAAAGAAAAGTCAATTTTGGAATATGAGTAACATTGGAGTATTTTGTGTCCTAAATAGTTAATAGGGAGTTGTCATTGGATTTTTTTCTTTGACTACATGGAGTCCAGATTGTAATACAATGTGTTGCAATTTATTTAAAAAATCTTCTGTTAAGTATTGGCCTAGCAATGAAAATATCATCCATATAATGATAAACAAAAATATGTGGGAATAATTGTCAGAAAGACTGAAGAGCCTTATTCAAAAAAATGATGACATAATGCTGGGATATTTAACATACCTTGAGGAAGAAATGTTCATTGATATCTATCAACAGGCTTATGATAATTGAAGACAGGAACTGTGAAAGCAAATTTACCTCAATCATCAGGAAAGACAGGAGTAGTAAAAAAAGAAAACTTTTATGTCTATTACATATAAGGAAAAATCCTGAGGAATTAGATTAGGGTTAGGCAATCCACATTGAAGGAGACCCATAGTTGTATATATTTATTAATTTCTCTTAAATTTTGTAATAATCTCCATTTCCCTGATTCCTTCTTTATGATATAAATGGGTGTATTCCATAGACTGGTAGGGGGTTTAATATGTCCCAATTATAACTGTTCTTGAATGAGGGCCTCCAGGATTTCCACCTTTTTCTTAGACAATGGCCATTTTTTCTACACAGACAGTAGTGGTGACCTTCCATTTTAATGTCAAGGCAATCAGAACCACAGAGGCCCCCACAGAAAAGGCAATTTGACAGACATTTACAATTGTGTATGTATGGTTGAATATGAATAATAACTTGCTGTGGGTTGGAAGGGGCAGAACATTGTAACCACAGAGAACATGTAGACACCGGATCTTTATTGCCTCCAATGCCCTATGGTGGCCCTTGGTAAGGGCCATACATGAGGTCATATTGAGAGGGGTAAAATTGCAACATCAGTACTGGTTTCCAATAACCCTGTGATTGACTGCTCATTTTAAAAAAAGGGTTAAATTTGGTCTAGTTTCAGTAAAGGTAAATATGCTGTGATGATAGTGGAAATAAATCCTGCAATTCCACTTTCATTATAAACTTCCCCAGGGAGACTTACTTGAGCATCCTTAGTAGTAATCATATCTAACATTGCATTCCATTTAGTGGCATGTAAGGATTTGTGGACAGAGCTTCTGTTTGAATCTGAAACCCTTGTGAAGTAGACACATGCATCTGCACTTGAAAAGGGGTCCCCCTCCTTTGGCCCTGGGTCAGGGGATGACCCAAAATTAAGTTTTTTGACATGTCTGCTTCTGTGGCATGAGAATACTTTATGAATATGTTGCTTCCTGGTACTGAATAGTATCTATTACTGGTATAACATCTGTGATATGCATAGCCTTTGTGACCTGTATAGACTCTTTAATCTCTTTAACTTCTTTGGCCTAAGTAGCCTATATGACCTGTGTAATAGTTATAGCCTGAGTAGCCTTGATAACTTCAAAGGCCACACTATGAGCTGAGTAGTTTCTATGACCTGAACCTCTTAAGTAACCTTAGTAGCCCCTGTGAGTTACATAACTTCCTGACCAACATAACCTCTATTCCTTGCATAGCTTCTATGACTCGCAAATTCTCTTTTGTCTGAATAATCTCTATGACCTGCACACCCTCTTTATCTGAGGATCTTCTATGTTCTATGAGGATTTTGTCCTGAGTGTACTCTATTACCAATAACTTCTATATCTATGTGTATTTTGTAACCTCAGAAACCTTTAAGACTAGAGTATCATCTGTGACCTTAATGGCCTAAATGAACTTAGTAACTCCTATGTAGCCTGTATGGTCCTATTTACCTCTATTACCTAAGAAACATCTATCACCTGTATATCCTCTACAACTTGAATAACCCTCATGACCTGAGTAGCCTCCATTGCCTGCATACTCTCTATGACCTGAGGGATCTCCATGAACTGAGTAACCTCTCTGAAAATCTCAACCTGTATGGGATTAGGGGTTCCACCAAGATTTCAAATGAAGGCCTGGAAGACCTTCAAAAGTGCAGCAGCATCAGAGTCCCTGAAGGCACCCCCTGAGAAATGAAAGTGTAGAGATGTGAAGAGGAAGCCAAATCTACAGTGGAGACCCCAGAGATTAAGAAATGCCAGTAACATGGGACATCATCCTAGGAAATCTGCAGGAATCCAGTAGACTCAAGGCACAAGTCTATTTGGGCTATACCTAAAAGGCCTTGGGAGGGGGGGACTATACAAGCCCTTTGAAGAGAGCATCATGATGCCTTGTGCCCCAGATGCCAGAAGTGGAGCTTCAGGACTTGTTTGTCTGGCTGGATTTCAGTCTTGTTTTGGTCCTATCCCTTCTTTCTATGCCCCTAATTTTGTAAATGGAAATATTTACGCTGTATCATTACATGTTGGATACTTGTAGATAGCTTTCAATTTTGCAGGAGCTCAAAATACAAGATAGCCTTGAGCCTCATGGAAGAATTTGGACTTAAACTTTGAGCAATCTCAGAACTGTTAATACTATGGGGACTCTTGGAAATGGACAAAATTTATTTTGCATTGTGAAGTTTTGGGGACCAGGGGTGGAATGTTATGCTTTGGATGTGAGGTATCCCCCAAAAGCTCACATGTGAGAAAATACAAGAATGTTCTGGGGATAAATGATTGGATTGTGAGAGTCTTAAACCAATTAGTGATTTAATTTCCTGATAGGGATTAACTGAGAGGAAATGAGTGGGAAGGTGTGACTGGAGGAGGTGGAATTTGGGGCTTGGCTTTGGGGTAAGTATTTGTATCTGGCAAGTGGAGACCCCACTCTGTGTTTCCTGTTCACCATGTGAGCTGCTTCCCTGTGCCACACTCTCCTGCCATGGTGTTCTGCCTTCCCTTGAACCCTGAGGAATGGAGCTGACCTTCTATGGACAGAGACCTCTGAAACCATGAGCCCCCAAAATAAACCTTTTTGCCTCTACAATTGTGGTAGTTAGATCCTTTTAGTCACAGCACCAAAGTAACTGACTAAAACAGTGAGGTTATTATGAGTTTCTATTATCACATTGAGTATATTATGTCAGTGTTAGAGGCCACAGTGAGAATACTATATGAATTTATGAGGTCACAATGGGAATATTGTTAGTTTCAGAGGTCAAGTTAAAATATTATGTGTTAAGGCTCACAGTGTGGGCATTGTATTATTGTCAGGGTGCACAGTGAGAGTATTTTATCAGTGTCAGAGGCCTTGGAAGGTACTGTGTGAGTATCAGAGGACATAGGCAGATATTACATCAGTGTCAAAGCCCTTGTCAGGATATTAAATGATGGTCACAAGGTACAGTGAAGTTATTATGTGAGTTTCAGAGGACATAGTGAGGAATTAAAATGAGCACCAGAGGCCATATTGATGGTATGTGAATGAGAGAGGTCACAATGAGGGTGTAATGAATCAGAGGTCAAATTCAGGATATTATATAAGTGTCAGAGGCTGCAGTGAGTATAGTTTGTGAATATTAGAGGCCACAGTATTGGTATCATATGAGTATTAAAAGCACCATTGAAGATATTATGTGAGTGTCTTAGACCACAGTGAGGGTTTTATTTGAGTGTAAGATGCCAAATGAGGATATTATTTGCAGGTCAGGGGTAACAGTGAGGTTATTATTATGAGAGTCAGTGGCCAAAGGAGAGTATTATGTGAGGGCCTGTGGTCAAACCAAGGGTATTATATGAATGTCACAGGTCACATTGAGTGTATTTTGTTAGTTATAGAGGCAAATGTGTGGGTATTATGAGTGTGATAGCCCATAATGAATGTAATATATCAGTGTCAGAGGCTACAGTGAGGGAATTATGTGATTGCCAGAGCACAGAATTAGGATATTTTGTGAAGGTCAAAGGCATAATTAGGATATTCTGTGAAGGATGGAGTCAAGAGTGAGGAGATTATGAATGTCAGAAGCCACACTGAGGACATTATGAGTGTTAGAGGTCACAGTGGGTTACTAAGTAACTGTCAGAAGTCATATTGAGGACATTATATCATGGTCAGAGGCCAATTTAGGATATTATGTGAGTGTCAGTGACCACAAGAGGTGATTATGTGAATGCCTATTGTCAAAATGAGAATATTATATGAGTGGCAGATGTCATAGTAATATTGTTTTGTGAGATTCATAGGCAACTGTGGTCATTTAATGAGCATAAGAGCCCACAATGAAGGTATTACATCAGAGGCAAAGTGAGGATACAATGTGAGAGCCAGAGGTCACAGGAATGTATTTTTTCAGTGACATACCTCAAATGAGAATAGTATCAAAGGACATAGGGAAGGTGTTCTGTGAGTGTCAAAGACCACAGTGAGTGATTTGGGTGAGTATAGGCCACAGTGAGTGTATTATTTGAGTATCAGGGGGTCCCATTGACGATATTATGTGAGTTTAAAAGGTCACTCTGAAAATATTGTGATTGTGACAGAAGTCATATTGAGAGTGCTATGTGAATGGCAGTGGTCACAGGAGTATATATTATGAGTGTCAGAGGCATAGTGAGGATATTATGTGAGTGTGAGAGGCCATAAGAGGGTGTTATGTGAGTGTCAAAGGTGAGAATATGATGAGAGACTTCAGTTCATGGTTATCTGACTCCAGTGCTTCTGGACCTGTGGGAGGAGAGGAAGGACCAACATGGGAATGCAGAACAAAGCTGTTCAGCTCACAGCAGCTGGGAAACAGAAAATAGCCAGGGACAAGGTATAGTCCCCAGGGGCAAACCCCCAAAACACAATCCTTTCAACAGTCCCCTCTCCTCGAGTACTTTTCTTTTCTTTTTCTGTATTTAGTTATAGGATTGAATTCAGGGGTGTTTTACCACTGACTTATACCTCCAGATTATTGATTAATTAATTATTTAATAGAGACAGGGTCTAAGGTGCTGAGGCTGAAGGTCCTGCTTTAGCTTGTGAAATCACTGAGATAACAGGTGTATGCCACTGTACCCAGCTTAACCCTCTATATTTCCCTCCACTTCCCTGTTAATTCAACTATGACTCCATCAATGGATTAATCTATTGATGAAGTAAGAGCCCCCAAAAGTCCACCTCTGAACATCACTGCAGTGAGAGTAAGACTTTCAACACAGGAAGCTTTGGGGAAAATTCCAGTTCCAAACCACAACAAGGAGGGACAGGTATCATGTCCCAGGACCACACTGGGGAAGTGGTAGCCTTGATTGAAGAAGTTGGGAAGACTTCTGAAGAGGAGAGATTAAGGAGTATGGAATCTTTAGTGTGCAGGAGAAAGTGATTTCCTGTGGGGGAGCCCTAGGGTACCCTGAAAGATAAACTGGCCTTTGTGCCAGGAGCAAAGGACACAAGACATGCTACCTAAGGGACCTGGAGTTAGAAAGAGCTGGACTGATGCAGAAACAGTGGTATATGCCTAGAATCTTAGTTACTCAGGAGGCTAAGGAAGGAGGATCATGAGTTTGAGTTCAGCCTGGGCAATTTAAATAATAATAATAATAATAATAATAATAATAATAATAATAAAAGATCTACAGAAGCAGCTCAGTGGTAGAATGCTCCTGGATTCAATATCCAGTTCCATAGAAAAAGGAAAGGAAAGAAAAGGAGAGAAAAGAAAAAAGGAAAGAATCCAGTTTTAGTTGTGCATACCTATAATCCAAGCAACTCAGGAAACTGAGGCAGGAAGATCACAAGTTCAAGGCCAGTCTTAGCATTTTAGTGAGGCCCTAAGCAACTTAATGAGATCCTGTCTCAAAATAAAATGTAAAAATAAAAATAAAATATAAAATTAATATATAGAAAGTGTAGTGAAAATCATCCCTGGCTTAATGCCCAGTACTGAAAAAAACAAAACAAAACAAAACAAAACAAACAAAAAAACCCTCTCTATTATGTATAATTAAAATACACCAATAAAATATATGGGGGGAAAGGAAAGGAAATAAATGAGCAAGTAAGATGGATTTTCAAAGGCAATATAATGTTTTTCCCCCTAGCTCTCTGGCCATGTTAGCTGCTGCACTTGTTTGGGGGACCTTCCAAACCTAAGGGAGGAACATGGTGCTGCAGAGAATAAGAACAAGTCTCTGGAGGTCATCGACTCTTGGCTCCAGCCTGTAATGCAAACTATAAAGGATGTGCTGTGGTACAATCAGACTCTGAAGATAGCCAGACTGGGAAAAGCGAAATAAACTGATCACCCTCACCAACCACTGTCCAGCTCTGAGGAAAGCTGAAATATGCCATGTTGGCCAAATTGGTGTTCCTCACCACAGTAGCAATAATAGAGAAGAGGGCACAGCAGGTGGGAAACACTAGAGCATGCATGCTGCCTGTTGTTGATCCAGATGACTGATATGATTAGAAGCAAGCCTTAGCTCTCAGGGATTCTTCAGATTCAGAAGAAAGGCCAGCTATAGAACAACTTAGAAACCATTAAGATGTGGAGAACCAGCTTTTAATTCCTTGTTTTTATGGCACTGAGATTGAACTCCATTACTAGTAGACAAGCTCTCTGTCATTTCATCCCCAGCACTTTACACCTTCTTTCACACACACACACACACACACACACACACACAAAAGAAAACAGAAAAAAATTGAGACAGGGTCTTGCTAAATTGTCCAGGAGGGCCTCAAACTTGCAATCTCCCTGCCTCAGCAAACTGAATAGCTGGAATTATAGGCATGTGCCACTATGCCCAGTGATTGAGATGTTTAAGTCAGGAATGTGGGGAAAAATTGGAAATATTTGGAGCATTTTAGTCAAATACATTAGGAATTGAGAAGAATTGAAAATTTGGTAAGAACACAAAAATGGGAGAAAGAGCAGAATCCAGTCTGATTTTCAGGCAGGCAGCAGAACCAGGCAAGTTACAGAGTTGAAAAATAGCTCAAAGACAAGAAACCAAAGTAGAATCTGCTAGCCTGCAATTGTTAGTTTTATACTGAAACATGATCTTTCTCTCTAGAGCCATTACAAATAATATTCACAATATGCCAGTAGTCCATTAAAGTGCATGCATGAAACACTCAGACTCTTAATTCCTGACTAGTATTTAAGATATACAGCTGTAAGAAAAAAACATACAATTTTTTTATTGGTACTGGGTATTGAACTTAGGGACGCTTTATCACTGAACTACATCCCCAGTTTTCCCACATGCCTTTTTTGAAAATTTTGAGACAGGGTCTTACTAAGTTGTTTAAGGTCCCACTATACTGCTGGAACTGGCCTAAAACTTGCATTCCTCAGTCTTAATGTCCCAAGTCTCTAGGATTGCAAGTGAGTGCCCCTGTCCCCAACTACACAGATGTCTATTTATAAATGATACATTGATGATTTCTAATTTTTTACTATTAATGTCATTAGACTGAAATATGTCTTGAATCATATTTTGAAATTTTTTCTTGTATTTTGATTCACATTAGTGACAAAACTTAAGACTCCTGACTCTAAGCACAGTTTTAAGTTGGTGTTCCCATAGAGTTTTTACCAAGATTGTGACTAAACATGAAGGAAGTGAGAGTGAAGGAACAGCCTGTGCATCCAGTTTCAGTTTCATGATTCCCAAAATAAATAACCTTCTTTGCATTTGGCTTCTTGTTTGAATAGCCACCAGACATTTCGTGCTTTTATTCTTGGAAAATGAACAATTACCTATCCACTTGCAGATACACTGAGCCACTGGAAAAGTTGTGGGTCATGAGTTCTCTGCAGAAGCATACATGCATTGTCTAGGCAAGTTCACTAATGTGATGGCATAAGAAAATGCAAGAGAACAGGATTGGGGGCACATGCTTGTAATCCCAATTATGTGGGAGGCTGAGGCAGGAGGATCACAAGTTTGAGGACAGTCTCAGCAACTCTGCAAGAACTTGTCTTAAAATAAAATAAAAAAGGGAAGTAATTCATTATCACAGAGCTTGCCTGCCAGGTGTGAAGCCCTGGGTTCAACAGCCAGGATTGGGATGGGGGTGATTTGGGCTCTCACATATGATCAAATTATGGAAGAGGCTCTGTTGATCAGAAATCAGATGTGAAATGCCCACTATCTCAGGAGATGAGAATTCTTCACTTCTGAAAATTTTGTGGATTCCATTTTATATTAGGGTTTGAATAAATGTGGTAAAAGTCAGAAACCCAAGATTTGAAGGTCCTGCCTCCCTAGGTGAACTAAGCATTTCTCCCCTCTGAGGTCTTCTCACATGCCTGGAGACAGCATATCTTCCTGAGGTCTTCTCACTTGCTTGGAGACAGAGGGCACCTCTTCCAGCCCTTTGTCATAAAGAGGTTTTGGTACTCAATGCATCCATAATCTTCTCTTACCTTTATAGCTGAGTAGGGAATAGTGGGCTACTACCATAAAAGGTTTGCTTTCTTCCATGTCAAAAACTTGGAGCTTATCCCAGTTGATAAATCACACAACTCAGTTACCTGCTACTGTGGTTGGAACTGGGTTATCCCCAAAGCTTTTGTTTTGAAGACTTGGTCCAGAATGCAGCAGGGTACAGAGGTGGGGTCTTCAGGAGGTGACTGAATCACTAGGGGTCTGATCTCATAATGAATTAATCTTCTGGTGAATTTACAACTTCATGGGCTATTGGAGGGGGTGGAATCTTTAGAGGTGGGCCCTAACTGAAGGAATTGAGTCATTAGGGTATGCCCTTTAAGGCTATATTGGGCACCTGGCCTCTCTGCTTTTTGGCTACCATGAAGTGAACAGTGTTGCTCTGCTCTGTGCTCCCTTGCCATGGGCCCAGTGAAATGGGACCAAGCATGATGATGTTTCTGAAACAAAAAAAAAAAAGGTCAAATTAAATCCTGTGTCTTTTAAGTTGATTTACCTCAGTTATTTTTTCACAGCAGTGGAAAGTTGACTAACACACCTGCTAAAATGGATTAAGGGAAAGGAAATAGGTATAGAATAGAAACCTAAATTAAAACTTCACAGGTATATCTCACCTGTCAGTCTTTTAATTAGTAAAGGAGGGAAGCTGCGGAAATGAAACCCCTGCCTTTAAATTCAGCTATACCTTACCCTGGAGGTCCAACATGCCTATAAGTGATGATAAATCATTTTAAATTTCTTTGCAAGAATTTTAGCTTGGGTTTTTATGTCCAGTCTAAATACAAATATTCCTGGAGGAAAATAAAACTGAGTTTATATAAGAAATGTTTTGTCATGCATTCCTTTATCATCTGGTCTTTTTAAAACAGTCCTGGGCAAGTTCTGGATCTAGTAAACACATGGCAGAACAAGGAAAGGAAAGGGTGGGTCACAGGATGATGTAGACAGAGAAGGCATGTGTGACACTACAGAGATGTGGACTTCTACAAGGAGTTTACTAAAACTAATCATTTCAGAAATTCTTGTATCTTGGGATAGCCAAAGCAGAAGTCCTAAGACCAAAAAGTGACTTACATCCATTTGGTACACAGGGATCACAATTTTGTGGTCTTTTTGCCCCATTTGGTACATAGGGATCACAATTTCCAGGTCTTTTTGCAGGTATGTAGGATTTCAGAACATAAGTAAACTCAGAACTGTACTCTCTCCCTTCTCAGATTCTAGCACTTCTGCTTTAAGCTGTTTTATTTTGGCAAGTTTATCTCTATGACTCCATTTATTTATGCAAATGATATTTGAGAATTAAACTAAATAACATTGTGTAAGTGACATTTACACAATGGCACCTGGTAGGTTTTCAGTAAATACCAGCTATCATTTTTAGTTGACAACAGAAAATATTGTTAGACTTGCTTATTTCCCTGACATCAGGAATTGGGTACCCTTTACACTTTTTGATGTAGAGAAAGGACTATTGAAATGACTGTTTCTAGGTGAATAAATATTCAAGTTTGCACATGATATCTAATTCAGGGACCTGACTAAAATGTAAATGTAAAAAAATCATTTCCCAAAGAAATTTTAGTTTTTCTTCTGTTACCTAAATTTCATCAAGAAGTAAGATTTTTGTCCATCTCATTGTCTTCTAAATATTTGTCTCAGACCCATCATGAGAATTATAGCTGTCCATAAAATCAATTACCTGTATTAATGGCATTATGGAAATTTAGTAGAAATTTTCAAAAAACAGTTTTAGTGATGATTTTTCAAAAGGCAGCTACTATCAATGTTCACAGAGATGAAAGATGATTTTCTCAACTGTGTGCTTCCTGTTTTTGTCTTTGCTAGCTTAGTTTAAACTCTGTTTTAGGCCATGGGATTTCAGAATTTTGCCAGAATATAGGAGGGAAAAGTTAATAAAATCATAAAAAGTAAAATTTAAAATGGCCTGCACTTGTAAATATTAGAATATCTTACAACCATGAAGCTGAAAATGATATGATAAATTTTATTTACCATCATAAATGATATGATAAATTTATCTAAGCTGAAGATATTTTAGAACATCTACTTTAATATATATTTGTAAAGAATTTGAAATAACTTGGTAATTCCAACCACTTAAGACTTTAGAAAGTAAGCAAGTTGGAAATAACTTATGAATTTTTATAACCACTATAAATTTAAGTTAGGTGTTTGATCCAAATGTATTACATACAGAAAGCTAAAATAATTATGCTAAAAAATTAAAAACAAAACTTCTATAAACAGAATCAGGAGGTCAAAATAGTTCCTCAAATATTTCAAAGGCCTTATTGGACCTTGGTATCCAACCATGTTACATCATACTCTTCTAGACACTGAATATGAACACCAGAGACATTCTCTGACCATGGTTATTTGAAAATGTCCTATTATAACAAATCCAGAACATCCTATAAAATTTAATAAATGAAATATCAATTATTTTGGTTTTTATCTTTCTAGAAATAATAACTTAAATACAAAACATAGAATAAAACTAATGGATATGTGAACAGCAAGCCCTGTGGATGAAATGGGTGGAGGCAACATAAATTCTGTAACATTTCTTGTCTTGGGCCAGCCCACAGTTAACTACAATGGCCACTTCTAGGTATGAAGTGCTACAGAAAAATACTTTTCCTGTATTTGCTTGACTTCACCACTGTAATAATATCTATAAAAAAAGGAAAAATTCAATCAAATTTTGTTGCTATAATTTTTGAAACATTCTATTCTGATTTTGTTTCAACACCTTTGAGACACACACCTAACAAAAATATTCTTGCACCTCTTTTTCTCCACTAGACCTTTTGATTAAAATCCATGAAATTCATGTGCCAATATTAGAAACTATTCAGTTACTTATTTTGTTTTCAGCAGTGATTTTAAAAGGGTTTAAAGTATCAAGCCAATTTGTCTGAAGGATAATTTTAGAAATATGAATATCAAATAGAGTGGTAGGATCTCTAGGAATCTGCCTCCTCCGCATCCCTTTTCTAATGGATTGTTGTTTTACACAATGAGATTTTAGACCTCACAGTTATTTTTAACTTACTAAGGCAGACCTTCACTGAGGCAAATTTCATAACATATTTTGATTAAGTTTGGATCATTAGCTTATACTATTTGTATTTTAAACCAAATGGTTTTTCATATACAAATAAAATGAATATTACAAAATGTTCAGTTTTCTAAATTGTCTCCAGTTTTGATTTGGTATCTATGAAATGTGTCAATGCACATCAAATTTAGATTTTGTTTGGTAACTAGTTTTTCAAGTCATATTACTAAATGAGACTGTTGAGAATGTATAAATAAAGAATATTCATATTCTTAATCTGAATGTGTTTATTTGGGACTGTTCAGCTCAGGATGAGTATACCATTTCTCACACCTGTAATTTTCAACAGCTCAGCCCCAACTCAAGTTTTCATTTTACAGCTAAAGAGTAAGTCTTCATCACATGCTCTTCAGCTTTTTATTTTTCTTTACTTTCTACTACCACCAAACTATCTTGGCAATGTCCTGAAGGTAGATAATTATGATCCAAAGAGTTATTCTTCTAATGAAGGAGAGGGTAACCACAAATATCTGTAGCCCCATCAAGTAATGAGTGTATCCTCAGTGCTGTTATAGTATTCCAGAAAAAATAAACATTTCTTGCAGCAGTTCAGCCTTTCAATACTGTTGGAATGTGATGCGATTTATATGTAACTTCATTCACCCATGCTGCAGGGACAGTGTACATGTGTTCTAGTGGGCTCCATCAATATTATTGGGTTGTCATGAAAAAGTCACAGATGGGGTGAAACAGAAATTTATTTGTGCCAATTCCAGAGTCTCTATATCATGATGTCTCCAGGAATGGTTTCCTTTGAGGCCAACACTTTGACATTTATATTGCCAGCTTTTGACTCTGTTTGCATGACATTTTTTCCCTAGTCTTCTGTATCCTTATTGCTGCTTTTTATAAGGAGAAAAATTTAATTGGATTAGGCTTTATACCAATTAACTGGACTAGCATTAACCATGACTTTAAGAACCATATATTGAACAGGGGATATAACTTAGCTGGTAGAGTATTTGACTCTCATGCACAAGGTCCTGGATTCAATCTCCAGCACCACATAAAATAAAAATAAAAATTAAAAAGGAACCATATATTTAAATGAAGTCACAGTCTGAGGCACCAAGTATTTTTAACATAAACATGTGAGATTTGGAGTGAGGATACAATTGAGCTGGCAACATATACTAGTGGGCTGCTGAAAACAGACTCCCAGGAAAGGGGATACTGAGTGAAGGGATGTAAATATGAAACATTTTAATAGATACAGGCAAATAGCATCACAGATGGGCTGCTGAAGTTTAATTGCACAAGAAATCTCTGATTGTAACAGCTTCTCTCAGCCAGGATTTTCTTGGTTTTGATATTTAAAAAGTTATCTTTCTTGGTTAATCTCTTGTCCATGAGGTAAATAAGATCAAGTTGTTTCATTTTTTTCAATTTCTCAACTGACAAACTGAGTTATTTCTCAGTTGATTTACCAGTCATATAAATTATTTTCTTCCCTCAATCCTACTGATATTTTGGGCCCCATATTGTGTTTTCTTGCACCAAGTAGTCTCAAAACATTTGCCCTAATGTAGAACCTGGGTTGACCTCTTACTGAAGACTTTCCTTAACATGGAAGAAGGGCAAACAATAGTCTCTCAATTCAAACGGACCTCCTCAGATGTTTTTGCTAGACTCTTTAAAATGGAGAAGAAATGTTATTTCTCTGGACAAATATCCCCTATACCAGGAGTAAACCAGACTTTGAGAATCTTAGAAGGAATTTCATACATCTCTGTTTTGGGCAGTTGTCAGTCTGACATATGATGCTAAGAAGCTATTTGATATCAAGAAGCCTGTGTTTTCTCATCTCTAAAATTGGATGTTTTTAGAGGACTCACTTGAATCAAGGCTTCATGGAAGAATTGATATAAGTTGCTCCCACAACTGTCAAAACAGTTACTCTTTAGATAGTTATCTAAAGTTACTCTTTAGAGAATGCTTAACCATTTTGTGACATATCACCACTCTTTTTTTTTTAATCTTATAATCTTTTCATTAGGGTCACTCATGTCATCCACATTCCCAGGCACAATATGCCAACTCTTGCTCGTCTGAAATCCAGATACCATTTCTTTGATATTTTATTGTACTTCCAATATTTGTATGTCCCTCCTTCACCTTCTTTTGCTCTAATCCCTCAATAAAAATATTCTGCTGCATGACTCTATTGCACATGTCCCACTTTGTATTAAAATCATAGGGCTTGGTGGCCCTTTACATTCCTCTAGGCCAGTCTGTTTTATAATTACTAAACCCTGGTTTAACTTCCCACATATTTAACATCAACCTAAATTTTGATATGTAAATGTGTGTTGAGATAAATTTTAGCTGGTGTTTGCCCTTAAGGTAAAATGAAACAGGATTCCCTGGATTCTGGAATGGAAGACCCAAGATGATACAGTTATATGAAAACGTTCCCTTTGTGTTGTGCTATGTATTACATGTAATACACAGGAGTGGATTTTATATACTTATATCACATAGCCTGCTTTTTTATATCTTTGTCACCTTTCAAGTCTGATGAGAATAAGAAATATTGCAAGAGTATTGTGATCCAGTGGAGCTATTTTGGCTTTGGAATCAGATACAGCTTATCTTGAGTCCCAGTGCACCTACTTATTAATCGTGGGAATACATCCACAGGAGAAAACATATATTACTTTTTGGTCAATAGGTTTAACCTCAAATTGCCAAATAAGATTGCATTTCATGTACATAAACAACACAGTCAGGGCTGTGAAAGTTTGCAGGCTATGTGTTCCTAACCCCTAAGCATCTTTGTTTTTCTGCTATATGATGTCTGCAATGTGAAAAACCTGTGGCCAGTATGAAGTGAGAAAGAATAATCTACTTTTGGATACTTCCTGGATGGAACTTCCGGCTCCCACTCAGGCTATTGTTTCTACTAATTTTGGGCCTGAGGAGAAATATTATAGGGAATGTTATCCCTCAACACTAGCATGTACAGTGATAGACCAGGCCCTTTAAATCCCTGATATCTTGAGACCCATATCCCTCAAACCTGGCATATGGGTATGGCAAAATGAAGTATGCTGGAGAGAGTCAAACCTGAGGGTGTAGTTCCAAAAGCATATGTTCTTCTTGGTACTATTTTATAAATCACATGAAGGTAATATTCTTGAAAGACTGTGTTATGTTATTAATATCAATTCCAACTCTTTCTTTTTATGCTATCAATATGAATATTAGAAATATTTAAATTAACCTTGTACTTTAGGTGTTTTTATTGGATATTGTTGCCTTAAGGGGTTGTTCCATTCAAAGTTTAGTCTGTCTCCTAACAAGAACAGAGAGCAGAATAGTTAAATAACATTTTATATTAATTGCCATTATATTATTTTCATTCATAAATAATATACTGGCGTATATAATCCATAAACTGAAATGGCAACGTGCACTAGGCTAAATGCAAATGTTCTGCTGGTTGGACTGGATTCCACATCTGGAAGAAAATATTGTCTTAAAATAGCAGCAGCCTGAGGCTCTGAATTCTATTCCCAGACCTCAAAAGAAAAAGAAAGCTGCAACCAAGGACCTATCATTCTGTTCTTATTCACGTGCATTGGCTATTATTTACTGTCACTCACAGAGAAGGCTGCCTGGTCTCATACCCCAGAGGCACAGTCTGAAGCCCTGTCCAATCAGGAGCATTTAGAACTGACCAATTCTGTGTGCTGACAGGGAATTGGGGGTGGGCTTCTGCTGCCTTCTCCATTTCTCCTGAGTACGCCATATTGATCATTTGGCTCTAGGCTTCACTCTCCTGATTTGGAATTCCAGGTAGCTCTGCTGTGCAGGGGCTGAAGGTACATAGGGAGAAAGACTGGCTCCTGAACACCCAGAAATGGTAAGTGGGCAGTGACATCACGAGCCTGGGAAGGGAGGCTGTTGGAATGGCGGGACTGGCTGTGGCAGAAACCAAACCTGGCTGACTGGGATTCTCCACAGTCTCTGGAGTCTGCAGACCTGAGCCCTCCTGTGGGGCAGTGCACTCTCCATCCTACCGGCCATCCAGGTGGAGTACATGTTAGTGGCAGAGACCCATCACTGCCTTCCTTATCCTTGCAGGACATCCTCAAATATTATCTCACAGGTGTGTGCCTGTGGCCCAGCATCTTGGTGATTGAAAGGGGGGGGGCGATTATTGTAATCAAATCTCCACATGCCATTTTCCTGCAGGAGATCATTTGTGGTCTGCAGAGACCTCGTTCCCTCCTGAGCTAGATAATTTACATTTTTACTTTACTTTTTCTTTTCTTTTCTTTCTTTCTTTCTTTCTTTTTTTTTTTTTGTGTGTGCATTGCTGGAAGTTGATCCTTGGGATACTTTACTACTGAGATATAACCCTAGTAATTTTTTTTTATTTTATTTTGAGACAGGGTCTAGCTTACATGCTGAGATTGTCTTGTTATAGTTTGAGTTTTCTAGACTTTTCTATTGCAATTAAGTATATGATTTTTACATACATATGGATTCATATACGGATTTAGTTTATATTATGATTCTTTGTTGATTATTGTAGTAGTGTAGTTTCAAAATATACATGAATATTAGATAATGAGAAAAATTCCTTTTGCTCTTATAATTGAAAAAATTTCTGATTAAAATTATATATAATTTTGTGGATGAATTTTAGAAGTTTATGGTTTCTTATCTTAATAAAAGTAAAGCATGTTGATTTCTTTATTATTGCACTATAGTTATACAGAATATTTGAGTTCATTTTGACATAATCATATAAGCATGAAATTTAGTTTGCTCCACTTCATTACCCAGTAGTTTCTCTTTCCCTCTCCTCTTACCTTCTCCTCTTTTCCATTTATTTATAGTTTTATACATTACTGCTTTATAGATACACATAAAACTAGAATTAAATGTGATATAGGCATATAGGCACATAGCAGTTTTACTGGGTATATTGTAGGTAAATATAGGGAAAAATTGTCTTCCTTGTAATGATGAGTTTTATCATCTGCACATGGAATATGTAAATGAGTATTTAATGTGCTTCTGCTGATACTTATTTTCTCATAAGTTCTACATATTTTCTTTCTAAACATGTATACATGTGAAATGTCACATGCATATTGGACACATATAAAACTTAAGCATGGTGTTTTTTACTATTTCTTAAATGGCATATACTATAACTAAAAATTTGACTGGCTCCTAGTAATCATTTTTCCCACAGATAATTATTAATCTCTTCCAAAATTTGCATTCACTTGAACCATGCCCCTGGGGTTGTATGGTTGATGTTTGGATGAGTACTGTTGTGTTCTTACCTGTTATCATGGTCACATATGCTGTAATTTTAGGAAGTCTGTGACAATGAGCATCATATATCATCAATATCAAGAATTTCCACAAATAATAATGAAGTTCTTGAGTTTATGAATATTCATGTGTTTTACATCACAATCAATATTATTTTGCCTGTGATGGGATTTTATATTTCTCTAAATATTTTAGTATTCCCTTATATTTTGTTTTTCTATGATTACTGAAGACTTAGATATAGATAGCTCCTGTATTAAGTGGAAGTTCAAGTCATTTGCCTGCATTTCTTTTGTGATTTCTGGCTTCAAAGTTAAGAAAATGTCTCTAAAAAGGCAGATAAAATTGGATTTCAAGAAAAAAAAAGGGTTTGCATTTAATTAATAAAAAAATTACATTTTTATTCCCCTGAGTTTGTATTGTAGATATCTTGTATGCTTTGTATTTGGAGGTTATTTCAAATGAAATTCCAGGACTTAATTTTTGAAATTCTAACAGAAAATATAAATAAGAAAAATTTCACTTCCTGATGGCTGCAGGAAAATGATTATATTTCCTCAACATCATTTGTTAAGTAAATTGTTGAATGACACATTCACAAAAACATCCACTCTTTCCTTGAAGATGTTTTTTAATGTTTTTAACAGTGAATCTTGCATTGTATTATCTGGAATTTGGACTTTAATACAAAATCATATAGGATAAGATTTGGCATTCCAAGAAATATGCATTATTATCTAATGTTTTATGAATGATATGTTGTAGAAATAGCAATAAATGGACATTTATTTTTAGAAATACATATTTTCTTTAAAATTTATGAGCCTTTTAGATTTATTTCTCTTCTGAGTCATACTCAGACTCTGCACCTATGATGTGCTTTTCTGCACTCTGTAATCTCCATGCACTTACCTCATAAGGAATCTAGGTTCACAGCTCAGTTTTTGAAGAGTTACTTAACATGAAAGTAGGAAAAAAACATTTGTGTTGGTCTTGGGATGTCTTCTCTAGGTACTCTTTTCAAAATGGAGTGAAAATATTTCTTCAGACACATCTTCTACATCAGGAGCAAATCAGGCTTTGAGGAGTTTTGAAGAGATTTCTTATAGTTCTCTCTGGATAGTTCTCTTTGTGCAACTGAGTTGCCATTTAGTATCCAGAAACTTGTGTTTACTCATCTCTATAATGAGAAATAATTTTAGAGAACACACATAAAAAATGCTCTTCATGGAGGCTAGTAATACATGTATGTGCTGTGATTATAGTTGAAAAACCACCTGGAAAAGACTGCAGATACTAATTGTTTAACTATTATCTGCCACTCACCTGAATTTTCTTTCCAAATTTGTAATACCTTTTCACTGTAGGAACCAATGTCATCCACATTCCCAGCATAAAAGTTTTTGCCTTTCTTGTCTGAATTTCAATTTCCAATTCACTGATGGTTCAAGGTGGTACAACTAATTGTGTTTCCTTGCACTGCTTTTACTTCATGTCCCCAATAAAAGGGTTGTCTGCTAGATTCCTCTATCAGCTATGTTTTTTTTTTTGTGACCTAGAAACCTGTGTTTTTTGCTGATTTGTACAGGAGAGTTTGGATTACTTCTCCTGGTGTCAATCCTTGTTACAAACTGAACCAGGATTTCCCCAGGTCCTAGAAAAGGACCCCATAAACAATCAGATATATAAAAAGGCTTTGTTTATATGGAATATATGTGCATAATGTATATATGCAAAAGGTTCAGGCAATTCTTTACTTGCTTTTTTTACAGGTGAGTAATACAATTTCTTATCTGTATTTCTTGTCAGGTTCAAAAAACTGAAAAGACACTGCCCTGAATGAAAGCAGGGAGCTTTTTTCTTTTTCTTCCAGTACTGGGATTGAACCCATGGCCTTGTGCTTGCAAGGCAAGTACTCTACCAACTGGAGCTACCCCCTGCCTGAAAGCAGGGAGCTTTAAGCAGAAAGTTTCCAGATGTAGGTTTTCTCCCTCCAAATGTTGGCCATGGTCCATTCCATTTCATATAGCAGAAAGCAAGCAAAGTATATTAAAATCATACACACACACACACACACACACACACACACACACCCTTAGAAATCCTGCTTTTTTTAAAATGAGTCACCAAGTTCTGAAATAATAAAAGTTTTATGAGTCATGTGGTGTAGTGGAGGTGTTTGGGATTTTAAACTAGATATTTTTTTTTTTGTACTAGGGATTGGACCCAGGGGCATGTAACCACTGAGTCACATCCCCAGAACCTTTAAAATTTTTATTTAGTGACAGGTTTGATAAGTTGCTGAGGCTGGCTTTGAACTTGCAATCCACCTAACTAAGCCTTACAAGCTGCTGTGATTATAGGTGTGTGCCACCATGAGTGGCAAAAAAATTCATCTTGATTCCAAGTCCACTTGCTCATTTAGGGGATTTCACCATAGGAAGAAAAGTACCATAGACTGGCAATTAGGTCTAAGGCCAAATTGCAAAATAAGGATTTGATCTTTAATCTTGAATCTTCACTGGCCACTCAAGTGGGGCATATGTCAGCATAGGCTGTCATGTTTCTGCAGAATATTTTCAACTACTATCTGAAGTCCTATGTGAGCACATATATGTCAGCATTCCAACACCTTCCCAGATTGTGTGGTGGATTGTGGAGATGGAAGATCATCAGAATTGCAACTCCATGTATTGTTTTCCCACATGTGGAGAGTTGTGATCTGTAGTCTGTGTTTCTCAGTTCTTCCTTCTTCCTGAGCTCATTCTTCTGTTTTGGTGGGATGGTGATACTGTGCTTTGAACCCAGAAGTCTTTACTACTGAGCTATGTCCCTGGTACTTTTTATTTTTAATTGGAAACAGATGCTGAGTCGGGCCTTAAAATTGTGCCTAGACTCATGAGTTGCTAGAATTATAGGTGTATGCGACCCTGGTTGAATCCTCCTGATTGTTCTAAATATATGGGAAACAAAATGTGAAATAAGGGTGTGTGTGCGTGTGTGTGTGTGTGTGTGTGTGTGTGTGTGTGTGTAATTTTAATATATTTTGCTTGCTTTCTGGTACCTAGAGTAGAATGAACCATGGTCAGAAATTGGAGGGAGAAAACCTGTCTCAGAGCTTAAACCTTTATATATATATATATATATATATATATATATATATATATATATATCAATAAAATCTTAAAATTCCAATTCCCTCTTTATATTTTCAATGACAACTTTCAATGACAACTTCTCCTACCTCAATGTTATCAATTATTTTCTCCTATTACCTGGAGATTAAACAATATGCTATTATATGATGAATGGATAACAGAAGATATTAGGAAGGAAATTTAAAAATTCTTAGAGGTAAATGAGAACAAAGAGACATCATATCAAAATCTCTGGAACACTATGAAAGCAGTACTTAGAGGAAAATTTATTTCATGGAGCACATTCAATAAAAGAAGTAAAACTCAACAAATAAATGACCTAACACTACAGCTCAAAGCCCTAGAAAAAGAAGAACAGATCAACACCAAAAGTAGTAGAAGACAGGAAAAGTTAAACTCAGAGCTGAATCAATGAAATTGAAACAAAAGAAACAATACAAAAAATTGACAAAATAAATAGTTGGTTCTTCAAAAAAATAAACAAAATTGATAAAACTTTAGCTACACTAACAAAGAGAAGATGAGAGAAAACCCAAATCACCAAAATTCGGAATGAACAAGGAAATATCACAACAGACATGATTGAAATACAAAACATAATTAGAAGCTATTTTTTGAAAATCTATACTCCAACAAAATAGAAAATTTCAAAGATATCAACAAGTTTCTAGAGACATATAAATTGCCTAAATTAAACGAGGAGGACATACACAATTTAAATAGACCAATTTCAAGTAATGAAATAGAAGAAGTCATCAAAAGCCTACCAACAAAGAAAAGTCCAGGACCTGATGGTTTCTCAGCCGAGTTCTAAAAAACCTTTAAAGAAGAGCTCATTCCAATACTTTTCAAAGTATTCCATGAAATAGAAGAGGAGGGAACTCTCCCAAACTCATTCTACGAAGCCAATATCACCCTGATACCTAAACTAGACAGAGACACATCGAGGAAAGAAAATTTCAGACCAATATCCTTAATGAACATCGAAGCAAAAATTCTGAACAAAATTTTAGCAAATCGCATACAAAAACATATTAAAAAGATAGTGCACCATGACCAAGTAGGTTTCATCCCAGGGATGCAAGGTTGGTTCAACATCAGAAAATCAATAAATGTAATTCACCATATCAACAGACTTAAAGTCAAGAATCACATGATTATTTCAATAGATGCAGAAAAAGCATTTGATAAAATACAGCACCCCTTCATGCTCAAAACGCTAGAAAAAATAGGGATAGTGGGAACGTTCCTTAACATTGTAAAGGCCATCTACGCTAAGCCCATGGCTAAGATCATTCTTAATGGTGAAAAACTGAAAGCATTCCCCCTAAAATCTGGAACAAAGCAGGGATGCCCTCTCTCACCACTCCTATTCAATATCATCCTTGAAACTCTAGCCAGAGCAATTAGACAGATCAAAGAAATTAAAGGGATACGAATAGGAAAAGAAGAACTCAAACTATCCCTATTTGCTGATGATATGATTATATACTTAGAGGAACCAGGAAATTCCACCAGAAAACTCTGAGAACACATAAGTAAATTTAGTAAAGTAGCGGGATATAAGATCAATGCTCATAAATCTAATGCATTTTTATACGTAAGTGATGAATCTTCAGAAAGAGAAGTTAGGAAAACTACCCCATTCACAAAAGCCTCAAAAAAAAATAAAATACTTGGGAATCAATCTCACAAAAGAGGTGAAAGACCTCTACAATGAGAACTACAAAACACTAAAGAAAGATATTAAAGAACACTTAGAAGATGGAAAGATCTCCCATGTTCCTGGATAGGCAGAATTAATATTGTCAAAATGGCCATACTACCAAAAGTGCTATAAAGATTCAATGCAATTCCAATTAAAATCCCAATGATGTACCTTATAGAAATAGAACAAGCAATGATGAAATTCATCTGGAAGAATAAGAAACCCAGAATTGCTAAACAATCCTTCACAGGAAAAATGAAGCAGGGGGTATTACAATACCAGAACTTCAACTGTACTGCAAAGCCATAGTAACAAAAACGGCATGGTATTGGTACCAAAATAGACAGGTAGATCAATGGTACAGAATAGAGGACACAGACACAAACCCAAATAAATATAATTTTCTCATTCTGGACAAAGGGGCCAAAAATATGCAATGGAGAAAAGATAGCCTCTTCAACAAATGGTGCTGGGAAAATTGGAAATCCATATGCAACAGAATGAAACTAAACCCATATCTCTCACCGTGCATGAAACTAAACTCAAAATGGATTAAGGACCTCAGAATCAGACCAGAGACCCTGCAGATTATAGAAGAAAAAGTAGGTCCAGATCCTCAACATGTCATCTTAGGACCAGACTTTCTCAACAGGACTCCCATAGCACAAGAAATAAAAGCAAGAATCAACAACTGGGATAGATTCAAACTAAAAAGCTTTCTTTCAGCAAAGGAAACTATCAGCAATGTGAAGAAAGAGACTACAGAGTGGGAGAAAATCTTTGTCAATCATACTTCAGATAGAGCACTAATCTCCAGAATCTATAAAGAACTCAAAAAACTCAACACCAAGACTACAAATAACCCAATCAACAAATTGTCTAAGGAAATGAACAGACACTTCACAGAAGAAAACCTACAAACAATCAACAAACATATGGAAAAATGTTCAACATCTCTAGTAATCAGAGAAATGCAAATCAAAACCAACCTAAGATTCCATCTCACCCCAATCAGAATGGCGATTATCAAGAATACAAGCAACAACAAGGGTTGGCGAGGATGTGGGGAAAAAGGTACACTCATACATTGCTGGTCGGGTTGCAAATTAGTGCAGCAACTCTGGAAGGCAGTATGGAGATTCCTTAGAAAACTTGGAATGGAACTACCATTTGACCCAGCTATCCCACTCCTTGGCCTATACCTAAAGGACTTACAATCAGCATACTACAGAGATACAGCCACATCAATGTTCATTGCTGCTCAATTCACCATAGCCAGATTGTGGAACCAACCTAGATACCCTTCAGTTGATAAATGGATAGAGAAACTGTGGCATATATATACAATGGAATATTACTCAGCCATAAAGAATGATAGAATTATGGCATTTGCAGGCAAATGGACGAAATTGGAGAATATCATGCTAAGTGAGATAAGCCAATCTCAAAAAAACAAAGGAAGAATGATCTTGCTAATAAGTGGATGATGATACATAATGGGGCATGGGAGGGGTTAGTTTTAGGGTTAGAGTGAGGGTTAGGAAGGGGGGCAAGAATGGGGGAAGGAAGGACTGTATAGAGGGAAAGGAGGGAGGGAGGGGTGGGGGGAAGGGGAAGGATAACAGAATGAATCAACCAACATCACCCTATGTAGATTTATGATTACACAAATGGTATGCCTTTACTCTATGTACAGAGAAACAACATGTATCCCATTTGTTTACAATAAAAAAAATAAAAATAAAATGAGCCAATTATTTTTTAAAACTTTTTTACCAAGAGCTGGATAGAACTTTCTAAAAGATTTATTTTGTAGCTGGGTTCAATGACAAATGTGTATAATCCCAGAGACTCAGTTGGTTAATGTATGAAGATTGCATTTCCAAGGTCAACATCAGAAATTTAGGTTGAACATAGGCAACTTAGAAAGACCTGTCTGAAATTTTTAGAACACAGACTGGGTATGTAACTCATATTTAACCTGTGTTAAATCCCCAGTACCATCGAAAAAGACAAAAGCAATGGCTTTTGTTGTTGTTATTATTTGTGAGAATTTCACATGATGGAAAAGTAGAGAAAAATCACTTGATCTTTGTAAAAAATATGTGCTGGTAATCTCCTTTTGTCTCTCCAATGCCAGACACCTTGTCAAAATGTCTCTGTGTAGAGAGTTCACCTGATGGAAAACATGTGAGAAAGTTTTCCTTTCCTCTCTGATATTTTCCTGGTACTGTGTTTCAGAACTGTCTGATATGAAGATCGCACAGCTGGGACATCTAATATCTCTTGAGAGTCTAGTGAATATCAGTACTTGGGTCTTATCTTGTTAGACAGCAGACTTAACTTAGGTGGTCTAGTTTTTCAGGGAAGTAGCTGAGTGTCCCAAAGCTGAAAGAAATCTCCTTGGGTACCCTTCATCCAAAATGCACTTCAGTTGTTTCCTGACCTTGGCTACTGTGAATACTGCTACAGTGAAGATGAGAATGCAATAATTTATTTAACATACTGATTTCAAATACTTTGGAAATACACCCAGAATAATTAATATTGTGTTAGTTTTTAAAGAACTTTCAAATTTCAAGGCTTTTTAAAAATTGATTTTACTAAATTCATTTGTAGCAGTTTAAAGTGTTTCTTTCTTCCATATCCATATAATTGGGGTACTTGTTATTCTTCCACTTTTTGATAGTAGCCATTCTAACAGCTGCACTCAGGTCACAGAAGCTCTTATTGTTGAATGGTGCACTAAATTCATGAGGCAAGTTTATTAGAATCGAGGTTACCTTATACTCATTGAATGAAGGTGATGTGATCCTATTTTAGAAATAAACAGGGATCTGTACTTTTATTCCTTTCTATTCACTCCTGGTGGGAATTTTAGCACATGAAATGCTTACATACCAATATGGAGCCTCTTCTTTGTGATATACTGAGATATGCACATCTACATTTGTCATTGCTCCCAAAGTCTGAAGATTTAGGATGTAGTTCACTGAGTGGAAAAATTTGAATTTCAGACAAATTTCTTACAGAAATAGTTTCTTAGTCCTGGAGTTACTAGTGAGGTGAACTGAGAAAAAGGGCTCATGAAGTACTTCACTTCCACTTCGGCTGCCAGTCATGGACTGCATTTCCCTTGTTAACTCTTTGGTGCTGGATAGATAGAAGCTCAACTGTTAGCAACAGCCTTTTGCAGATTATGCTGGCAAATGTTTTTTAGGGAAAATTGGGACCCTTGAGTTTTAACTCCACTTCTTCCCTGTTCCCATGAAATAAAACCCAGGGCTCTTTCATTTTCCTAGAAAACCACTCCTTTTCTCTGATCTTTATACTCATGTATACCTAGTTTTCTTTCTCTGTGTGCACCAGTTAAATTAAAACTCAAACTAAAGGAGATTTAGAATTATATGTGCTATATTTATGACCCTAACTGTCTTCCTCTACTCAGTGTGACAGTGAATTTAAGTATCCCATCCCCATTATAAGGATCATTGCTCAAGAAATGCCAATGTCCTAGTATAAACCAACCTTTCCCACTCATCTGATGGTAGATTTATTGTTTTATATGCCTCTAACTAATTTATAAATTTAAGACAAATTCAAAACAGGAGTAAATATTGATTTGGTGTATCTGTGAGTGGATCAAGAGTCAGGAGACTCATATTTTGCTATATTTTTATAATCATTCCTCTTAATATCTGCTTCCTGGTGGGTGGTGCTTGGATATCATTCCAGTAATGCATGCATTCTTAACCCAATCGCAACCAGTGGTCTGGACCTCTAGTTCTAATACATACCTTTGGGTTGAATTGTAGCATTCATTCACATTAAATATTTTTTCTTGATATGATTGTATTTTATAGGCCTTTTATTACATATAACAGTAAAAATAATATTTAGGTACATATGGATTTACCTAGCTAATTTTCTCTATTGTGATTTCTTGGTCTTTATATTACCACAATATTATAATTTTATAACATATATTAGTATCAGGTAATGATAGCTGGTACTTTGCTTTTATATTTCAGAGAGTTCTTGGCTAATAAATTTATGGGTGAACTTCCTGGAGAATTTTGGATGTTTTTGCATTGTTCCCTTCTTTAATTTCATTGAGGTATTATTATAGTTGACTTGGAGAAAATGGTCATTCTTATGATAGTTTCACCATCTATATATAAGGTGAGCAATTGGTTCTTTGATGTACTTCTGTGCATTTTTAGTTTCTCAAATTTTGCATATTTTTAAATATTTTTACATATGAAATACAACATTCATGTGACAACTTTATAAAATATAAAGGGTGTTTTTTAGTATATGTGAAACTGAATATGACAAAAATGTGTCTAACTTCTAGAACCATTATTTTTCAAAGTTTATTATTCATTTCTTCCTAAATATGCATCCTCTAAAACCATGGCTTTGGGTTTCAACTCAGAAGGAATATGGTTTGGTCTTCATATGTACAGGCATTGTAATTTTAGTCTCTGTTTCTGGTGGTGGTATATCATGTATGTTTGATTGAAAAGAATTCTGCACAAGGATAATAGTTTTTTAAACTATATCTTCCCTTCATGAGAATGCCTTTCTTTCACATGTTCATCAATACTGTTTAACTTTGTATGATGTGATTTTATTTTACATTACCTAATTTCTAAAGATGTTTAGTTTTTCATGATTATGGAACACTTATACATGGCCTATTTAAAGTGACTGTTGAAGTTTCTTGCCTGCCTTTCTTTTTGCAGTCTGTATGATTCTTCTTCTAAGTGTTTGATTATGTAGGAGGCAATTAGGTCACTGGTCCTTGCATTTTATGGAATCATTTGATGAATGAAACTTTTATTTTAATACTATAGAGTTTATGAACTTAAAAATATTATTTTGTGCAATTTTGAAAAGAAATAACTTTTTTGTTGTTCTTTTTCCCTTTTGAGATATTGGGGATTGAAACTGATGTACTATTACTGAACTACATCCTCAGCTCTTTTTAAAATTTTATTTTCAGACACACTTTGTTAAGTTTCTTGGGTTGGCCATAGACTTGTGATCCTCCTGCCTTATCCTCTAGAGTACTGGATATTTCTGTTGTGCACCACCATATGTATCCTGTCACACTTTCTTATGTCAACTTTGGATGCTTTATATTTTCTTTTATATTTCACTTTTCATAATTCTTATATTTATATTTAGTGTGTGAAAATGGGTTATGTGGTATGAGTAGGGGATACAATAGCATTTTTATTATTACACAAATATACTTATATCCTAGCATTTTCTTTGGAAAGAATGCCATTTTTTCCTCTTTCGTACACTACAATCTCTATTATTTAAAACTGTCTAAATAGCAAGAGACTTATTAAGATGTTTGTCTTGAGTTCCATCATGTATTAATTTTATCATGAGGTCTACACTGATTGCTTTAACTTCATAACATCAGTCTATTGTGGCATTATGATGTTTTGGTCAGTGGTACACTTCATGTACAACAATGGAATGGATATGTCAAAGAGCCTCACCATGTAGTAGTCTGTCCCAAATAGATTCTTATCATTACACTCAGGTATTTGGAGAATAGCACAATCATCTTAGAATGAATTTCTCAGAACACATTCACTTCAAGTGAGACAACATTATATATATGCATACATATGCAATTACATAGTATATAATTGATATAATTTTTACTTATTGAATTATTGAATTTACCAGGGTCTCTCTGGGTTACTAAGTGATTCAGTAAGTTATTGAGGCTGTTTTTGAACTCTTGATACTCCTTCCTAATCCTCCTAGTCATTTGTAATACACACATGTTTCACTACCTCTGGTTCATTTGCTTTTTAAAAGCACCATCATTGACTTTGGGGATTCTGTGTTGTTTATTTTCAATATCTTCTAATTTTACTCTTTTGCTTAGGATTTTCTTTTCTCTATTCTTATTTTTATAAAATTTAGTTTTTTTCAAACTATTGAGATGAATGATTTGCTCATAAATTCCTAGTCATTTTATGGATTATTAATTTATGTGTCTATATTTCATTTTTAACATCAGTTCTAGATACATGCCACTTTTTTACAGGCTTATGGATGTTTAATTGGCACATATTAACCTGCACATATCTTAAGTGTATACTTTTATCTTGTGGCATATATACACATCCATGAAACCAGCACCACAATCAACCAAATTGTCATGTCCATTATTAATATGTTCCCAGAGATTACATTCCATTTATGTGTGATCTACAAAATGTATAAATGCATTCTACTGGAATGTGCATGTAATTAGAAAAAGTATAATAAATTAAAAATAAAATGTTCCCAAAGGTCATTTTAAATCCCTTCTTTTGCTCTTCCTCACAGCCATTCATGTAATAAATTTGATTTTATCAAGCACAGCAAGAACAGGTAAACATTAAAATTATAGAGGTCCTTGAATTACCACAAAGGAAAAATACCATGTACTATTGCTTACATCAAGAAATAGAACATTAATGATGCCGTGAGAACATGTTCATACCCTCTTCCTCTTAGTACCCCTCCATAATGTCTGATGGTAGGTACTTTTTTCCTTTTCTATATAAGTACTATTTATCCTTTTTTAAAAACAAAGTAAGCAAAAAAATAAATAAATAAAAGAGAAGCATTCCTCTAAATTTATTAATGCAAAATTGGAGGAGAAAGTGGAAGGTGTGGGTTTGTTTCTGACCCTGAGCTCATCCCAGCCTCCTGCTCTCTGATAGGAGAAGTTGTGAGGTAAATCTAGAGATGAAGAAGGAAGAGGAGGGCTGGAGCAAGATGCAAGGCTGGTGGTTGCTAAGAGAAGCTACCAGAGTGTAAGTGGTATGAGGGAGCAAAAGAGCAAGTAAAGGGAGAAGTACAACTAGTGACCAGAGGAAAACTCAAATGGAGCAGACCAGATGGTGTAAATATGAGAGAGTTAGCAGGGAGTGTAAGCATCTAGACAGGTGGAAATGAGAAGGCTGGAGTAAAAAGAATGACATCTCTTGTTCATTTCTGCAAGTTACAAGCAGGTAAAATGTTTGGACGCTAGTTTTTTCCCACTCTCACTTTCTAAGGGGCATTCCATCCCAAACACACTGGAAGGGTTCTCCTGCTGTCACTGCATTTTCTGATTTCTGCTAATTGGAATTCACTTCATATTCATTCTCCTGTTCTTCCTCATCTTCTGCATATTGTTTATTCCCCTCTTTGTACTCAGTAGGTACTTTTTCCTCCTCAGCCCCCTTCTTAGCCTCCTGTACCACTTCTTTATTTTTTTCTTTTCATTTTGCTTTATCTTTCAAGTCCTTTGTGCTTATTAGACAACTGCTCTATGCTTTTCACTGAGATGGTGCTGGGGTTCTGTTTGTACTTATGTGAAAACTAGGTCCCAACATCCAGGTTGAAGGGTCCTAACCTGCACAGTGGTGGCAGTTGGAGGAAACTATCCCAATGGTAAAGGTAGCAATGGTGGGTTCCAATTAGAGCATTCACATATTATTATTTTTTCAACTTCTTTTCTGTCTAGGGAAATAATTAATGGTTCATAGTATGTGCCTGAGTAGATAGCACCATGCTATTTTCCAAAGTGACTTTAATTTTTACCTTACCACACCAGGCCTGACAATTCCAATCACTTAACACCTGTGTGACCATTAGTTTTTTGCATGTGTGTGATTTTTTTTCTTCCTGGTGAGTATAAAATATTCTTTTAGCTTGAATTTTAAAGTCCTTAAATACTATTGCTTTACACTTATATTCATGGGTTTTCTTTGTCATTTTAATGTTTCCTCCTTTGTGAAATCTTTTGAAATTTCTCATCTGTGCTGCACTCTGTTGAGATGTATTTTTCCCTAAGGAAATGGTTGAGAGTAGATTTATCAACCTCTTGTGGTAGATCACAAGTAGCAATCACACCCCCAGAAAGGAGAAATCTCTTTTCATTGTATGGTCAACCTAAGAATTGCAAGGACTGTACCTTTTTTCTCATCACTATTATATAGTCTTTTATAACCTTTTGTTTCAGGCAGATGCAGGGCAGGGAGTATCATGAGTCTCTTTTAACTTCTCAAAGGCAGCTTGAAATTCTGGTATACAAATCAAATGTTTTATTTATTCCTTTTAAGGCTTAATACAGGATTTTACATATTAATCCAAAATTAGTGACCAGTATCTGACTGTTTCATTCAGATTGTATTATGACTGTGACAAAAATTCTGTACAAGAGCAATTTTAGAGAAATAAGAGTTCATTATGGGGCTAAGAGTTTCAGAAGTCTCAGTTCAGAGATAATTGGCTCCATTTCTCATGGAATGGGATGAAGCAGAATATCATGGCAGGAGAGTGTGGTGTATAAATGCATCTGGGAAGATGGTGCCAGGAAGCAGAAAGTGCTCTGCTCAACAAGGATAAAACACAATCCTCAAAGGGCTGCTCCTAGGGACCCTTCTCCTCCTTCCATACCCTACAAGTCTGGAGTTATATTTTCATCCCTAACTGAGGGTTAATGCACTGAATAGGCAAGACTTTCATAACCTAATCATTTAATATCTACTAAACCTTCTTGCATTGTCTCATATATGAGCTTTTGGGAGACAACTAATATCCAAATCATAACACTGACATTTACAGGATCCCATGTACCTGTTTCTAGTTCCTGAATTCTATAAGGCTTAAGATAGACTTCTTTAAATCTAACATCAAAATTCAGGTCCAGATGAATTTCATAATTGCTTGCTCTATTTCTGTAAGGTACATCATTGGGATTTTAATTGGAATTGCATTGAATCTGTATAGCACTTTTGGTAGTATGGCCATTTTGACAATATTAATTCTTCCTATCCAAGAACATGGGAGATCTTTCCATCTTCTAAGGTTTTCTTGAATTTCTTTCTTTAGTGTTCTGTAGTTCTCATTGTAGAGGTCTTTCACCTCTTTTGTGAGATTGATTCCCAAATACTTTATTTTTTTCAAAGCTATTGTGAATGGGGTAGTTTTCCTAATTTCTCTTTCTGAAGATTCATCGCTTATATATAAAAATGCCTTAGATTTATGTGCATTGATCTTATATCCTGCTACTTTACTGAATTCACTTATGAGATCTAAAAGTTTTCTGGTGGAATTTCCTGGTTCCTCTAAATATACCATCATATCATTATGAAATTCATCTGGAAGAATAAAAAACCCAGAATAGCTAAAGCAATCCTTGGCAGAAAGAGTGAAGCAGGGGGTATCGCAATACCAGATCTTCAACTCTACTACAAAGCAATAGTAACAAAAACGGCATGGTATTGGTACCAAAATAGAAAGGTGGATCAATGGTACAGAATAGAGGACATGGACACAAACCCAAATAAATACAATTTTCTCATACTAGACAAAGGGGCCAAAAATATGCAATGGAGAAAAGATAGCCTCTTCAACAAATGGTGCTGGGAGAATTGGAAATCCATATGCAACAGAATGAAACTAAACCCATATCTCTCACCATGCACGAAACTAAACTCAAAATGGATTAAGGATCTCGGAATCAGACCAGAGACCTTGCATCTTATAGAAGAAAAAGTAGGTCCAGAGCTTAAACATGTCGGCTTAGGACCAGACTTCCTCAACAGGACTCCCATAGCACAAGAAATAAAAGCAAGAATTAATAACTGGGATAGATTCAAACTAAAAAGCTTTCTCTCAGCAAAGGAAACTATCAGCAATGCAAAGAAAGAGCCTACAGAGTGGGAGAAAATCTTTGCCAATCATACTTCAGATAGAGCGCTAATCTCCAGAATCTATAAAGAACTCAAAAAACTCTACACCAAGAATGTAAATAATCCAACTGACAAATGGGCTAAGGAAATGAATAGACACTTCACAGAAGAAGATATACAAGCAATCAACAAACATATGGAAAAATGTTCAACATCACTAGTAATAAGAGAAATGCAAATCAAAACCACCCTAAGATTCCATCTCACCCCAATTAGAATGGCAATTATCAAGAATACAAGCAACAACAGGTGTTGGCGAGGATGTGGGGAGAAAGGTACACTCTTACATTGCTGGTGGGGCTGCAAATTAGTGCAGCCACTCTGGAAAGCAGTGTGGAGATTCCTTAGAAAAGTTGGAATGGAAACACCATTTGACCCAGCTATCCCACTCCTTGGCCTATACCCAAAGGACTTAAAATCAGCATATTACAGAGATACAGCCACATCAATGTTCATAGCTGCTCAGTTCACAATAGCCAGATTTGGAACCAACCTAGATGTCCTTCAATTGATGAATGGATAAAGAAAATGTGGTATATATATACAATGGAATATTACTCAGCCATAAAGAATGATAAAATTATGGCATTTGCAGGCAAATGGATGAAACTGGAGAATATCATGCTAAGTGAGATAAGCCAATCTCAAAAAACCAAAGGAAGAATGATATCGCTAATAAGTGGGTGATGACACATAATGGGGGGTGGGAAGGGTTAGTGTTGGGGTTGGAGTTGGGTTTAGGGAGGGGGGCAGGAATGGAGGAAGGAAGGACTGTATAGATGGAGGGGAAGGGTGGGAGGGGAGGGGGGGAAGGTAAAAAATGGCAGAATGAATCAAACAACATTACCCTATGTAAATTTATGATTACACAAATGGTATGCCTTTACGCCATGTACAGACAGAGAAACAACATGTATCCCATTTGTTTACAATAAAAAAAAAATTCAGGTCCATTGGGCAATCTGGAATCCCAGATAGGTGACATGCTTACTAAACTCAGCCATTTAAGTGGACACCTCATATCCACATGAGGTGAGGTGTTTTACTGCAGCAGTATAGTATTTGAAAATCTGAGTTTATAGTTCGGATTGGCTAGCAGCAGAAAATCCTCATATTGAGAAAGGATTTATTAATCCACTCATAACCCTCAGCTAACAATTTTGATAGAATTCTATTCAAAATTTTACAAAAAAAAGTTCTATATAAGAAAACCCAGCAACACTGGATTGCTACTTTTGTATTGAAGTCCATTCACTCAAGAGCAATAATTTGGAATACCTTATCAGAAAAATGCACAGGAACTCATCTCTTAAAATTATTCTTAACCAGTCATTGTTATCTAGCATTGCTATTAGTAAAGTATATGGATTTGGTAATATCAGATGAATATCTGAAACTATGTTACTTTTAGCTCTCGGATCGTGCCCAAATTAGTATACATCAGTGGGTCTTTAAATTTTTTCTTTTTTTTAAATGGGTGATTGGGTAATTGCACAGTGTTTGGCAAATACAACCAAATCCATCTTTTAAGAACTTGTCCACAAGAGATTTTACCCCTATTAACACTACAATTTTAAGGATATATTGTTTCTTCACAGAGAATTGCCACCTGCTTAAACAAAATACTGTTTGAGAAATTATTTGTCATCCTTCTCAGGGCCCTATGTCCAATATAGCCTTATTTATTTATTTATTTATTATTTATTTATTTATTTTGACCATGACTTGAACCCATATGTCCATATCCTCAGCACTTTTTCTTCTTGTTTATAGTTTAAGGCAAAGTCTCACTAAGTTGCTTAGGGTCTTGCTATGTTGCATAGGGTGACATTGAAATTGAAATCCTCTTGCCTCCTCCTCCCAAACAGCTGGGATTAGTGGTATGTGCCACTGTGCCTTACTCAATCATTTCTTTAAAATAAAATCTCTATCACACATTGATTTTGTTTTTAAAAATTGAATGTTTTTATTTTTTTAACATAAAAAATTATTTTTAATGCAATGTCCCTGCCAGCTAAATCTGACCCAGGCACCCTCATTGCTCTCTGGTCCATTGACTGGCCCAACTATCACAACATTTCACCACCTGACATACCCAGTCCATCACAGATTGACATCTGCCAGGCTTTAGAAGAATATCAATTCAACAATGCCAGCAACTCACCACAAAATAAAGCAACCATAATTTCACTACAACTAAGTCTCTGCAATCAGGAACTCCACCCATTGGACCTTCTCTCATAGAACCCAATGGGGCACACACACTGGTAATGGGTGGACAGCTCCTCTCATTCCACCCCTTATCTATCTCACAAGAAGAGAAGTTTAGAAGTTTTAGAAACTAGCTGGCAACTTGGTGAGCAACACAACAAAAGGGAGGGTTCAACAGCCCACACCCCATATACCTACACTCACTTCACAACTCAAAAAGAAAAAAAATCAGTTGGGGACAGAGAGCAAACACATATTCTCACTATTTGTCCAACACAGTCAAAATGACTCCATAATTTCTTAACTTTGCAACCAGGTTTTTTTACTTTTTTATTTTTGGTTATGTTTTATTTTGTTTTTGATGTTTCATTTTAATTCAATATGTACTGATTGGTTCCAGAACACCTATACATTTATAAAGACTTGTTACTCTTCCCAATTTCTAGCCTTTTTGTTGAAGGTTGTTATTTTTCATGGCCAGTTTTTTGAGGGTCAAGGTTTTTGATTACCACAGTTTAATTTTGTTTTGTATACTTTTTCTACCACTGTATTCTCTATTTCTCTTTCCCCTCTCCATTTTCTATTGTGAACAACCAAATTATATCCCACTCTACCTTTATAATCTTTCTTTTATTTTTGTCTCCCTCTTCCTCATTAACATGACATCCTTTGTTACCCTTTTATCTGCCCTATTTACTCTTTAAAATTGCAAACATTTTCTGTCTTCCTACCTCCTTTTCCCTCATACTGAATTGGATCCTTACCATCTCTTTATGCTACTTGATGTATATAATGTCTTCCCCTACCACCAATGCCAGAGCAGTTATTAATATGGCAGAAGTCATAGACAACACATATTGTTTGACTTTGTATTTTTTTTAATTTTTTTACATTTACATAGGGTAATGATGTTTATTTTATTTTTCCCCTCGCCCCCACCCGTCCCACCCCTCTTTTCCCTCTACACAGTCCTTCTTTCCTTCATTCTTAACGCTCTCCTTAGCCTAACTCTAAACCTAACCCTAAAACTAATGCTAGCCCCTCCCACCCCCCATTATATGTCCTCATCCGCTTATCAGCGAGATCATTCGTCCTTTAGTTTTTTGAGATTGGCTTATCTCACTTATCCAATTTCGACCATTTGCCTACAAATGCCATAATTTTATCATTCTTCATTGCGGAGTAATATTCCATTGTATAAATATGCCACATTTTCTTTATCCATTCATCAACTGAAGGGCATCTAGGTTGGTTCCACAATCTGGCTATGGTGAATTGAGCAGCAATGAACATTGATGTGGCTGTATCTCTGTAGTATGCTGATTTTAAGTCCTTTGGGTATAGGCCAAGGAGTGGGATAGCTGGGTCAAATGGTGTTTCCATTCCAAGCTTTCTGAGGAATCTCCACACTGCTTTCCAGAGTGGCTGCACTAATTTGCAACCCCACCAGCAATGTATGAGTGTTCCTTTTTCACCACATCCTCGCCAACACCTATTGTTGCTTGTATTCTTGATAATCGCCATTCTAATTGGGGTGAGATGAAATCTTAGGGTAGTTTTGATTTGCATTTCCCTTATTACTAGGGATGTTGAACATTTTTTCATATATCTGTTGATTACTTGTACATCTTCTTCTGTGAAGTGTCTGTTCATTTCCTTAGCCCATTTGTTGATTGGATTATTTGTATTCTTCGTGTAGAGTTTTTTGAGTTCTTTATAGATTCTGGAAATTAGCGCTCTATCTGAGGTATGGTTGGCAAAGATATTCTCCCACTCTGTAGGCTCTCTCTTCACATTTCTGATAGTTTCCTTTGCTGAGAGAAAGCTTTTAAGTTTGAATCTATCCCAGTTGTTGATTCTTGCTTTTATTTCTTGTGCTATGGGAGTCCTGTTAAGGAAGTCTGATCCTAAGCCAACAAGTTGAAGATTGGACCTACTTTTTCTTCTATAAGATGCAGGGTCTCTGGTCTGATTCCGAGGTCCTTGATCCATTTTGAGTTGAGTTTTGTGTAGGGTGAGAGATAGGGGTTTAATTCCATTCTATTGCATATGGTTTTCCAGTTTTCCCAGCACCATTTGTTGAAGAGGCTATCTTTTCTCCATTGCATATTGTTGGACCCTTTGTCTAGTATGAGAAAATTGTATTTATTTGGGTTTGTGTCCATGTCCTCTATTCTGTACCATTGATCTACCTGTCTATTTTGGTACCAATACCATGCCATTTTTGTTACTATTGCTTTGTAGTAGAGTTGAAGATCTGGTATTGCAATACCCCCTGCTTCGCTCTTGCTACTGAGGATTGCTTTAGCTATTCTAGGTTTTTTATTCTTCCAGATGAATTTCATAATTGCTTGCTCTATTTCTGCAAGGTACATCATTGGGATTTTAATTGGAATTGCATTGAATCTGTATAGCACTTTAGGTAGTATAGCCATTTTGATGATATTAATTCTGCCTATCCAGGAACATGGGAGATCTTTCCATCTTCTAAGGTTTTCTTGAATTTCTTTCTTCAGTGTTCTGTAGTTCTCATTGTAGAGGTCTTTCACCTTTTTTGTGAGATTGATTCCCAAGTATTTTATTTTTTTCGATGCTATTGTGAATGGGGTAGTTTTCCTAATTTCTCTTTCTGAAGATTCATCACTTATGTATAAAAATGCATTGGATTTATGAGCATTGATCTTATAACCTGCTACTTTACTGAATTCACTTATGAGTTCTAAAAGTTTTCTGGTGGAATTTCCAGGTTCCTCTAAATATATAATCATGTCATCAGTGAACAGGGATAGTTTGAGTTCTTCTTTTCCTATTCGTATTCCTTTAATTTCTTTCGTTTGTCTGATTGCTCTGGCTAGAGTCTCAAGGACGATGTTGAATAGAAGTGGTGAAAGAGGGCATCCCTGACTTGTTCCAGTTTTTAGGGGGAACGCTTTCAGTTTTTCACCATTTAGAATGATATTAGCCATGGGCTTAGCGTAGATGGCCTTTATAATGTTTAGGAATGTTCCCACTACCCCAATTTTTTCTAGTGTTTTGAGCATGAAGGGATGTTGTATTTTATCGAATGCTTTTTCTGCATCTATTGAAATAATCATGTGATTCTTAACTTTAAGTCTGTTGATATGGTGAATGACATTTATTGATTTCCGAATGTTGAACCAACCTTGCATCCCTGGGATAAAACCCACTTGATCGTGGTGCACTATCTTTTTAATATATATTTGTATGCGATTTGCTAAAATTTTGTTGAGAATTTTTGCATCGATGTTCATTAAGGATATTGGTCTGAAATTTTCTTTCCTCGATGTGTCTCTGTCTGTTTAGGTATCAGGGTGATATTGGCTTCATAGAACGAGTTTGGTAGGGTTCCCTCCTCTTCTATTTCATGGAATAGTTTGAGGAGTATTGGAATGAGCTCTTCTTTAAAGGTTTTGTAGAACTCGGCTGAGAACCCATCTGGTCCTGGACTTTTCTTTGTTGGTAGGCTTTTGATGACCTCTTCTATTTCATTGCTTGAAATTGGTTTACTTAAGTTGTGTATGTCCTCCTCGTTCAGTTTAGGTAGTTCATATGTCTCTAGAAATTTGTTGATGTCTTCGAGGTTTTCTGTTTTGTTGGAGTATAGATTTTCGAAATTGCTTCTAATTATGTTTTGTATTTCACTCGTGTCTGTTGTGATGTTTCCTTGTTCATTCCGAATTTTAGTAATTTGAGTTTTCTCCCTCTTTCTCTTTGTTAGTGTGGCTAAGGGTTTATCAATTTTATTTATTTTTTCAAAGAACCAACTATTTATTCTGTTAATTTTTCCGATTGTTTCTTTTGTTTCGATTTCGTTGATTTCGGCTCTGATTTTAACTATTTCCTGTCTTCTACTACTTTTGGTATTGGTCTGCTCTTCTTTTTCTAGCGCTTTGAGCTGTAGTGTTAAGTCGTTTATTTGTTGATTTCTACTTCTTTTTTTGAATGCACCCCATGAAATAAATCTTCCTCTAAGTACTGCTTTCATAGTGTCCCAGAGATTTTGATATGATGTGTCTTTGTTCTCAGTTTACTTCTAAGAATTTTTTTATTTCCCTCCTGATGTCTTCTGTTATCCATTCATCATATAATAGTGTATTATTTAATCTCCAGGTATTGGAGAAGTTTCTGTTTTTTATTCTGTCATTTATTTCTAATTTCAATCCATTATGATCTGATAGAGTACAAGGTAGTATCTCTATCTTCTTGTATTTGCTAACAGTAGCTTTGTGGGATAAAATATGGTCTATTTTAGAGAAGGATCCATGTGCTGCTGAGAAGAAAGTGTATTCGTTCTTTGTTGGATGGTATATTCTATATATGTCCGTTAAGTCTAAATTGCTGATTGTGTTGTTGAGATTTATAGTTTCTTTATTCAATTTTTGTTTGGACGATCTATCCAGTGGTGAGAGAGGTGTGTTAAAATCGCCTAGTATTATTGTGTTGTGGTCTATTTGATTTCTGGAATTGAGAAGGATTTGTTTGACGTACGTGGATGAGCCAATGTTCGGGGCATAGATATTTATGATTGTTATGTCTTGCTGATTTATGCTTCCCTTAAGCAGTAAGTAATGTCCTTCTTTATCCCTTCTGACTAGTTTTGGTTTGAAGTCCACATTATCTGAGATGAGGATGGATACTCCAGCTTTTTTGCTGTGTCCGTGTGCATGGTATGTTTTTCCCCATCCTTTCACCTTTAGTCTATGGGTGTCTCTTTCTATGAGATGAGTCTCTTGCAGGCTGCATATTGTTGGATTTTTCTTTTTAATCCAATCTGCCAGTCTGTGTCTTTTGATTGATGAATTCAGGCCATTAACATTCAGGGTTATTATTGTAATATGATTTGTATTCCCAGTCAATTGACTCATATTTGTTTTTGACATGATTTGGTTTCTCCTTTATTTGGCTATTCCTTTAGGCTAGCGCCTCCTGTTGCTGATTTGCATCATTGTTTTTCATCTCTTCCTCATGGAATATTTTGCTGAGAATGTTCTGTAATGCTGGCTTTCTTTTTGTAAATTCCTTTAGCTTTTGTTTATCATGGAAGAATCTTATTTCATCATCAAATTTGAAGGTAAGTTTTGCTGAGTATAAGATTCTTGGTTGGCATCCGTTTTCTTTCACGGCTTGGTATATGTTGTTCCAGGCCCTTCTAGCTTTTAGGGTCTGGATTGAAAAATCTGCTGATATTCTTATTGGTTTCCCTCTGAATGTAATTTGATTCTTTTCTCTCGCGGCCTTTAAAATTCTGTCTTTATTTTGTATGTTAGGTATTTTCATAATAATGTGCCTTGGTGTGGGTCTGTTGTAACTTTGTATGTTTGGAGTTCTATAAGCCTCTTGTACTTGGTTTTCCATTTCATTCTTCAGATTTGGGAAATTTTCTGTTATTATTTCATTGAATAGATTGTTCATTTCTTTGGTTTGTTTCTCTAAGCCTTCCTCAATCCCAATAATTCTTAAATTTGGCCTTTTCATGATATCCCATAATTCTTGTAGATTCTGTTCATGATTTCTTACCATCTTTTCTGTTTGGCCAACTTTGCTTTCAAGATTAAATAATTTGTCTTCAATGTCTGAGGTTCTGTCTTCCAGGTGTTCTATCCTATTGGTTATGCTTTCTATGGAGTTTTTAACTTGGTTTATTGTTTCCTTCATTTCAAGTATTTCAGTTTGTTTTTTTTTTCAGTATCTCTAACTCTTTATTGAAATGATCTCTTGCTTCCCGTATTTGGTCTTTTAACTGTTGATTGGTGCGATCATTTAATGCCTGCATTTGCTCTTTCATCTCCTCCTTCAATGCCTGCATTTGCTCTTTCATCTCCTCATTAGCTTCCCTGATCGTTTTAATTACGTACATTCTGAACTCCCTTTCTGACATTTCTTCTGCTGTGCTGTCATTGGGTTTTATTGATGTAGTATCTAGGTTTGTTTGGGACATTTTCTTCCCTTGTTTTCTCATATTGGTCAGTTGTCAGTGGGACCCTGAGATATTGCTGTTTTCCGCTATTGGCTTATAGTGTCCCAGTAGATTTCCAATGTATCACCTCCCAGCCTTCAGTAGCCTGATGTCTTGGAGGAATCTGGTAAAGCAGCTCATCTGAAGAAAACTGCCCCTAGCCCCCTACTGGTTCCACGGTTTGGAACTGGCTCTGTGCGGAAATGCTCTCACTGTGGGCCTGCACCATGCAGCTGGCCGTGTGGGAGGAGCCCACTGCCAGAGTGTGGAAGGCTACCTTGGGAAGACTCTAGCTGCCCTGCCCAGCTCCAATAAGCCACCTCTATCTGGGCCTGCCACCCGGACCGAGCTTTACCCAGTGGGCAGACTCACCTGTGGCTCTATTTCAGTCCGAGTCTCTCAATGCCTCCCCTTCTTAACTCCTGGGTTCTGGAGCGACTGGGGGTGCAGTCTCCCTCTAGGCCGCCATCTTGGATCACCCCATGAAGAGAGCCTGCAGCCGGAGTGGGCAGAGCCACCTGAAGAGTTCTCTGGCTGCCCTGCCCTGATCCCAGAGGCTGCTTGCAGATCGAGTCTCTCCGCTGGTTCGTTGCTGGAGTACGCTGCACTGCAGTGGCTCCGGGACTCAGAGCTTGTTCTGGTCAGAAAGGCTCTCACTAGCGGGCCAGTTCCGTTCCGAGAACCTCTATTGTTTGACTTTGTGCCAGACATAGTTTATGATTACTTACTTTTTTTAATGGAAATTGCTGATCCTTCTATTTCTGCTTATTATACCAAGTAACACTAGATGTCAAAATAGGAGCTAAGTACCTTATCTACAGCTGTATATTCTTGAGATAGGTTTTTACTATCACTGGTCTCTGCCCCCAAACTCTGAGGTGCTTATAACATAGAGGGGCATTATAGACTTATATGGTAGAAACTATACTGCTTCAGATCCATCCAGATAGATGGGTGAACACACAATCAATATGAAAAATGAAGGGAAAAAAACACCAAACAACATTGAATACCTCAAAAACATAGAATACCCAAACAGATTCCATTGACACAACCATGGAGGAAGGCCAGAGATGGAATTCAGAAAGTTCATGGTTCAACTGATCTATGAGGTAAATATGACAAAATAAATAAGTTAAGAGAGAAAATATAAGAATTGAAAGGTAACTTCAATAAGGAGATATAGATCCTGGAGAACAAACAATTGGAATTTTTCAAAATGTAGGTATTAATAAACCAAGTTAAAAATCCAATGGAAAACATCACCAACAGACTAGACAACATGGAAGATAGATTATAAGGGCTTGAAGACAAAGTATATAATGTTAAAAAAATATGACTACAGATAAAAGGATGTTAAGGTTCTATGAACAGAAATTTTATGATAAAGATTCTTAAATACAGACAAAATACTGCACAACCTTAATAATAAAAATAACATCAGAAAATTTTCAAAATCTTAAAAACAAAATGAAAAATTAAATACAGAATGCATACAGAACTCCGGATATACAAAATTACAAGAGACCCATTGAAAGGAACATCATTTTGAAAATGCCTAACCTACAAAAAATAAAGTCTTATAAGCATCAAAAGAAAAAGACTGGTCACATTTTGAGTAAAACCAATGCAAATCTCAGCTGATTTTTTAACCCCGGTCCTAAAAGGTAGGAGGCTTTAGAAACTATACCAAACTCTAAAGAAAAATTGGATGCCAACCAAAAACACTATATAAAGAAAATTAAGGTTTTGATATAAAAATAAAATAAAAAATTTCCATGATGAATTTTAAAATAATTCACAATGTAAAGTTAACACTACAAAAGATACTCAATAAAATATTTCAAAAATACATGGAGAAAAAACAAATAACAGCAAAAGCAGAAACAACACTAGATGAATACTCAAAGGAAATTCAATTGAAGTTAAAAACTAGAAATGAACCAAAATGACAGGAAATAAAAAAGCATCTTTAAATAATAACTGAACACAAATTGTCTAAACTCATCAAAAAAAGCCTTAGACTTGCATATTGAATTGAAAACAGGACCCAATTATATACTGTCTTCAAAAGATTTATGCATAAAGATAAATATCCACAGAATGACAGCGAAAGTTTGGGGAAAATAGTTTTTTTTATGTTGTCTTCCTAAATAAGCAGGGATTTCTATTCTCATATCAGATAAATTGAACTTCAAAGCAAACTTAATCAGATGAGACAAGAAGTCCATTTTATTATGCTTAAGGGAATCATACAAGAAGAAATAGCAGTCATTGATAATTTATGTCCAAAAATGAGGAACTACATATATCAAGCAAACTTTCCTCAACATCAAGAATCAAATAGACCAAAACACAATAATACTGGGTAAACTTAACACACCCCTCTCAATATTAGATAGATAATTCAAACAAAAAATATATAAAGATGCTACACAACTAAAAATATCTATGCTTAACAAACATACATATAATATTTAATCCATCAATGACTGAATATACCTTCTCCACAGCATATGAAACATTTTGCAAAATATACTTAGAATTCATTGATAAGATAAAATGTAGAAAGTACTCAAACACCTGGAGACTAAATCATTGCAAACTCTTTTATTGAATGATGAATGAATTGCAGTATGAATCAGTGGTGAAATAAAAAATACTTAGAATTAAATGAGAATAGTGATCCAACATATCAAAACTTCTGGGCCACTATGAAGGAGGATGTAAGAGGAAAGCTTATATTACTGAGCTTGTTTATTAAATAAACATGTAGACACCAAATAAATAAACTAACATTACATCTCAAGGCCCTAGAAAAAATAAATCAATAACAATATCATTAGATCCCGGGAAATAAAATCAGAGTCCAACTCAATAAATTAGACATTATAAAAACAATTCAAAAATCAATGAAAAAAGTTAGTTCTTTAAAACACTAAAAAAATTTGATAACACTAAAAATTTGAGAAATTTTTAGTTCAGCTAAATATAGGAAAGAGAGAACAATGCAAAGTTTTAAATTCATGATGAAAGTATCAACACAACCCTACTGAAATAGAGAGGAGAATCAGAAAGTACATTGTTTTTATACTCTAGTGTGTTAGAATATTCCTAGATATGTATGACCTAACCAAACTGTATCAGAAGGATCTAGAAAATTTGAAGACATCAAATTCTAGTATTGAAATTGAAGAAGTCATAAAAAAAAAAAACTGCCAAAAAGAAAAGTCTAGGACTGGATGGATTCTCAGCCAAGTTCTGCCAGGCTTTGAAAGTAGAACTAACATCAATCTTCCTCAAATTTTTGCACAATATAGAAAAGTGAGGAATGCTTTCAAACTAATTCTATGAAACTAGTATCCTCCTGATACCAAAATCAGAAAAAATCATCAAAGAATGAAAACTTCATGCCAATATCCTGATGAACATAGATGCAAAATATTCTTAATAGAATACTGTAAAATTGAACAAAAAAAACACATTAAAATGATAGTTCACCTTGATCAAACCCAAGGTTGACATCATTCTAAATGGAGAAACTGAAATTATTCTCACTAAAAACAAGAAGAAGACAAGGATGTCCTCATTTACTAATTTTATTCAACATACTTCTTGAAACCCTGGCTAGAGAAAGTAAGCAAAAGATAGAAATTAAAGTGGTATTGATACCACTGTTTACTGGTGAAAAGTCCTGCTTCCTCAGGTATTGAAGTATAATGCCAGAGAAGCATGCTGAGGCAAGCATAGAAAGTAAGAAACTTTATTAAAGAAAAGTAAAAGCATACTCCTCCCCGGGTGGAAGAAGGGGACCCAAAGGTGGAATCCATAGGATGAGCAAATTTTGCCCTTTTTATAGGTTTTATTCTCCTGTTTTTACCCCTTTATCTCTTTCCTTCCTGCCTACGTGACTAGACCAGGTTTTGCAGGTAAGATGCATAAAGTGAAAAGTGGATGGGCAGGGGGAGGGCCAAAGTGATTCAGACAGGTAAGGGTCCAGGGGGCATTAGTTAGCAACTCTTGCCTGTAGTCCCTAACAAGGGCAGGAAAATTTGGTAATCAATGGGCTCTGGAGATCATTGACTTTCCATTTTTCTAAGACAGTCTCCAACTTCCAGAGGCAGATGGCTTTCATGGCCCACATTTTCCTTGATTTTACCTGATACCCTATTTCTACACTAACTGCCTGTCCCAAATTCTGGCTTCAATATGAGTAGGAAAAAAGTGTTCAAACTATGTCTTTTTGCTGGCAACATGATTCTATATGTAAAAGTCCCAAAAACTCAACTGGTAACTTTCTAGAGCTCATGAAGAAATTCAGCAAAGTAGTGACACAAAATTAATACCCATAACTCAATTGAATTTCTATACATCAATAATAAATCAACCACAATATAAATTAGGAAAACTCTCCCTTTCATAATAGCCTCCAAAAAAAAAAAAAAAGCTACTTAGGAATCAACCTTATAAAAGAGGTGAAGTATCTCTACAATGAAAATCAGTAAGCAGAGCTAGAGTTAAAAAAAAAAAAATAGGCATTAAAGCAAATGGAACAGAATTGAAGATGCATAGATTAATTCCACATAAATATAGTTACCACATATTAGACAAATATATTAAAAGTGCACACTGGAGAAAAGATAGCCTTTTCAACAAATGATGCTGGGAAAACTGGAAATCCACATGTAATAGAAAGAAAGTTAAGACCTATTTCTCACCTGTGCAAACATTAACACTAAGTAGATCAAAGACCTAGAAATTTTACTAGAAATGCAAAACCTACTAGAAGAGCAAGTAAGGACCAGAACTCCAACACATTGGTGCAGGACTGACTTCCTGAACAAGACACTCAAATAAAAATAATATTAATAATAAATTAGATGGGACCAAATAAATACATTCACAGCAAAATAAACATGAAGACAGAACCTGTAGAGTGGTAGAAGAACTTTGCTACCTGTATATATTGTCCATTTCTAGGATATACAAAGAATTCAGAAATCTTAAACACACACACACACACCACCATCAATAAAGGGACAAAGGAATTGAACAGACCTTTCTCAAAGAATAAAGAAATAATAGACAAATATTTTTAAAATGTTCAACATCTTTAGATATTATATCTTTAGATATATTAATAAATATAAATATATTTAGATATATTTATATTAATATCTTTAGATATTAGAGAAATATAAATTAAAAGTGCCCTGAGATTCCATCTCAGTGTGGTCAGTATGGTAAGTATCAAGAATATAAGTAACACATGTTCATGAGGATGTGCAGAAAACAAAATTCTCACATATTGTTGGTGGGACTGCAGATTGTTGTAAACCCTCTGGAAAGCAGTATGGATATTTTTCAAGGAATGGATCCACCATTTAAACCAGTGAACCCTCTTCTTAATGTATAAACAACGAACATTAAATTCAGCATACTACAGTGACACGGGCACATTAATATTTATAATAGCACAATTTAAAATAATTAAGTTAGGAAAGCAACATAGGTGCTTTTCAACAAATGAATGGATAAAGAAATTGGGACATATACACACAATGCATTGTTAATCAACCATAAAGAAGAATGACTGAATGACATTTACTAGTAAATGGTTGGATCTAAAGAATATTATGCCAAGTTAAATAAACCAATTCCTGAATCCAAAGGGTGAATATTTTGCTGATATGTGAAATATAAACCACAAAGAGTGGGAGAGGGTAAGAAAAGTTTATAAGATTAGAAGATGGTAAAAAAAGAAGGGAGGATGATAGGAATAGGAAAGACAGTATAATAAATCTAACATAATTTTCCTATGTATACATATAAAAATACCTCAGTGAGTTCCACCATCATGCCCACCCACAAGACAATTGTCATTCTAATTAGAATAGGAATATAACCCATGCTGTTTAAGTTCATGAAAATGGTTTCTACTGTCATGTAGAACTAAAAAGAACCAATAAAATTAAATAAAAATGACAACTGAAAAGCTAGATGTTTATCCTGCAATAAATATAATACATATATATATACATATACATGTATCAACATTTTATTGCATAAATATGTATAATTTTTATTTTATACATTAAAATAAGTTTAATTTGGAAAACAAAACACAAACAAAATATTAAATTGGGATTTTTTTTGCTATTTGATATTTTAATAATATACATAAATACCATAAAATATCTGAACTCAAATTTACTAGTAAATATTTCCTTTATATTGTCAACCTCATTGCCTTTAGAAATTTCTCTAGTCCCACTATGGTCTTGGAATAGCTAGAAAAATTGTAACATTTTCAGAAAACCCAGCTCCATTCCAAAACTACTGAATAAGATTTTTCATTTCAGTAATCTCTGATTCATGGTTGTACAATTATATTTGAGAATTCCCTGAATTTTGATTCATTGTACACAAATGGGGTATAACTTTTTATTTCTATGGTTGTACATGATGTACATTCACATAATTCAGGCAATCATATGTAGACATTGAGTAATACTGTCTCATTCTACTATCTTTCTTTCCCCAAACCTGTCCTGCCCCATTTTCCTCTACAACATACAAAGTTCCTTCATTATTCTCTTCCCCAATCCTCCCTCTTTATTTATCCTCATTCAATTATCAGAGAAAACATTCAGCCTTTGGTTTTTGGGCTTGGCCTATTTCACTTAGAATGATAATTTCCAACTTCATTCATTTGCCAGCAAATGCCATTTTATTTTTCTTTATGTTTGCATAATATTCCATTTTGTATATGTACCACAGTTTCTTTATCAATTCATCTATTGAAGGACATCTTGGTTGATTCCACAATCTAGCTATTGTGACTTGAACTTCTACAAACATTGATGTGACTGCATCACTGCAGTATACTGATTTTAAGTCCTTTGGATACAAAACAAGGAATGTGATAACTGGGTCAAATGGTGGTTCCATTCCAAGTTTTCTGAGGAATCTCCATATTGCTTGTCAGAGTTGCTGCACCAATTTGCAACTCTACCAGCAATGTATGAGTGTGCCTTTTTCACCTCATCAATGCCAACACTTATTATTGCTTGTGTTGTTCATATTAGTCATTCTAATTGGAGTTACATGAGCCTTTAGGGGGATTTTTTTAAATACTTTTTTTTTCAGTGCTGGGAATTGAACCCAGGGCCTTGTGCTTGTGAGGCAAGCACTCTAACAACTGAGTATATCCCCAGTCCCCTAGGGTGATTTTAATTTGCATTTATCTAATTATGAGGGATGATGAGCACTTTTTTTATATATTTACTGATCACCTGTATATCTTCTTCTGTGAATTGTCTGCCCCATTCCTTAGCCCATGTATTGATTGGTTTCTTTGTATTTTTGGTGTAAAGTTTTTTAAGCTTTTACACACTTTAGAGATTAATACTCTGTCTGAAGTAAGTGTGGAAAAGATTTCCTCCCACTGTATAGGCTTTCTTTTAATATTATTGATTGTTTCCTTTGCTGAGAAAAAGCTTTTTAGTTTGAATCTATCCAATTTATTTATTTGATTCTTGCTTTTATTTCCTGTGCTATGTGAATCTTGTTGAGGAAATCTTGTCCTTAGTCACCATGATGGAGATTTGGGCCTATATTTTCTTCTGTTTGATGAAAGGTCTCAGGACTACTTCCTAGATCCTTGATACATTTTGAGTTGAGATTTGCACAGGGTGAGAGATAGGGTTTTAATTTTATTTTACAGCATATGTATTTCCAGTTTTTTCCAACACCATTTGTTTAATAGGCTATCTTTTCTCCATTGTAAGTTTTTGACATATTTTTCTAGTATGAGATAACTGTACTTATGTGGATATGTCTCTGTGTCTTCTATCCTGTAACATTGGTCTACCTGACTATTTTGGTGCAAATACCATGCTGTTTTTGTAACTCTTCCTCTATAGTAGAGCTTAAGGTCTGGTATTGTGATACCTCCTGCATCTCTCTTCCTGTAAAGGACTGCTTTAATTATTCTGGGTCTCTTGTTCTTCCATATGAATTTCATGATTGCCTTTTATATATCTATGATATATGTCATTGGTATTTTAAATGAAATTGGATTAAATATGTATAACAATTTTGGAAGTATGACCATTTTGATAATATTAATTTTTCTTATCCAAGAACATAGGAGATCTTTCCATATTAAAAGATCTTCTTACATTTCTTACTTTAATGTCTGTAGTTTTCATTGTAGAGATCTTTCATCTCATTGGTTAGATTGACTACCAAGGATTTTATTTTATGATGCTATTGTGAACACAGTTGTTTCCCTCATTTCCCTTCCAGATATTACGTTGCTTATGAATTAAAATGCTTTATATTTATGCATGTTGATGTTCTATTCTACTATTTTGCTGAATTTACTTATTAGGTCTGGAAGATTTCTGGTGGAGTTTTTTTCTGATCTTCTAAATATGGAATCATGTTATTGACAAATAGTGATACTTTTAGTTCTTCTTTTCCTATTCTTATCCCATTAATTTCCTTAATCTCTCCAATTGCTGTGGCTAGAATTTCAAGGAAGATGTTGAATAGAAGTGGTGAAAGAGGGCATCCCTGTCTTGTTCCAGTTTTTAAGGGGAATGTTTTAGTTTTTCTCCATTAAGAATGATATAGTTGTGGGATTAGCATAAGTAGCCTTTACATTGTTGAGGTATGTTCTTATTCTCCCTGTTTTCTAGTACTTGGAGCATGAAGGAATCTCGTATTTTGTCAAACACTTACTCAGCTTCTATTGAAATAATTATATAACTCTTTCCCTTAAGTCTATTGAAGTGATGAATTACACTTATTGATTTCCAGATGTTGAACCAACCTTGCATCCCTGGGATGTACCCCACTTGATCATGGAGCACTAACTTTTTTATATGTTGTTGTATGAGTTTTCATATAATGTTGTTAAGGATTTTTGCATCTATATTCATCAGAGATATCAGTCCAAAATTTTTTTTCCTTGATGTGTCTTTGGTTTTGGTATCAGAGTGATACTGCTTCATATAATGAGATTGGAAGTGTTACCTCCTTCTCTATTTCCTGGAATACTTTTAGGAGTATTGGAATGAGTTCTTCTTTGAAGATCTTGTAGAACTCAACTGAAGATAAATCTGGTCCTGAGTCTTTCCTGGTTCATAGGGTTTTGATGGGTTCTTCTATTTTATTGGTTGAAATTGATCTGTATAAATTGTGGATATCCTCCAGATTGAGTTTGGGAGGATCATATGTCTCTTGAAATTTGTCAATGTTTTCAATATTTTCCATTTTGTTGGAGTATAGATTTTCAAAGTAGTTTCTCATTATGTTAGTATTTCAGTGGTGTCTGTCATGATATTACCTTTTTCATCATAAATTTCTTTAATTTGAGTTTTCTCTCTCCTTGTTAGTGTGGCTAAGGTTTCATCTATTTTGTTTACTTTTTAAAAAAACAAACTTTTTGTTTCATCAATTTTTGAATTGTTTCTTTTGTTTCAATTTTATTGATTTCAGCTCTGATTTTAATTATTTCCTTTCTTCTACTACTTTTGATGTTGGTCTGTTATTCTTTTTCTAATTCTTTGAGATGCAATGTTAGGTCTTTTAGTTTTTCACTTTTTATTCTTTTCCTGAGTGAGCTCCATGCAATGAATTTTCTTCTTAGTATTGCTTTCATGGTGTCCCAGAGATTTTGATATGTTGTGTGATCAATCTCATTTACCTCTAAGATTTTTTATTCATTCCTGTTGTTTTCTGTTATCCATGCTTCATTCAGTAGCATATTATTTAGTCTTTAGGTGTGGAGTAGTTTCTGCTTTTCATTTTGTCATTGATTTTTAATTTCATTTGATTATGATCTAATAGATTGCAAGGTATTATCTCTGTTTTTTTGCATTTGCTACGGACTGCTTTGTGTCATAACATATGGTCTGTTTTAGAGAAGGATCCATGTGCTGCTGAGAGCAAAGTGTGTTCACTCATTGATGGATCAAATCTTCTATGTATTTCTATTAATTTAAGTTTTTGATAGTTTTGTTGAGTTCTGTGGTTTCTTTATTTAGTTTTGTTTGGAAGATCTATTGAGTGGTTATAGCAGTGTGTTAAAGTCACCCAGAATTATTATACTGTGGTCTCTTTGATTCCTGAAATTGAGAAGTATTTTTTTGATATACATGGATGCATCATTGTTTGGGACATGAATGGTTATGATCATTATGCCTTCCTGATTTATACTTCCTTTAAACAGTTTGAAATTCTCTTCTTTATCCCTTCTGACTAACTATGGCTTGATGTTCAATTTATCTAATATAAGGATGAAACTCCTGCTTCTTTACTGAGTACCTGTGTGTGGTAGTTTATTTTTCCCATTCTTTTACCTTTAATCTATCGATGTCCTTTTCTATTAGATGAGTCTTGTGAAGACAACATATTGTTGGGTCTTTCTTTTTAATCCAATCTGCCAGCCTATCTCTTGACTGATGAGTTTAGGCCATTAACAGTCAGTTTTATTATTGAGATATGATTTGTATTCCCAGTCATTTGGGTTTATTTTTGGTTTTTAACTTGACTCGATATCTCCTTTGATTGGTTTTTCCTTTAAGGCAGTTCCTCCATTTGCTGACTACATTGCTGTTTTCCATTTCCTCCACATGTAATAATTTGCTGAGAATGTTATTTAGCACAGGTTTTCAACTTGTTAATTCTTTTAAATTTTGTTTATCACAAAAGGATTTTTTTCATCTTCCAATGTGAAGGTAACTTTTGTTGGCAACCATGTTCTTTCAGAGCTTAAAATACGTTGTTCCAGGCCCTTCAAACTTTTAGGGTTTGGGCTGAGAAGTCTGCTGATGTCCATATTGGTTTCTTCTATATGTAATCTGATGCTATTCTCTTGCAGTCTTCAAAATCCTATATTTATTTTGTATGTGAGGCATTTTTATTATAATATTCCTTGATGTGGATCTGTTGTAATTTTGTGCATTTGGTGTTCTGTGAGCCACTTGCATTTGATTTTCCATTTCATTCTTCAGGTTTGGGGAATTTTTACTATCAGTTCATTGAATAGGTTGTTCATTCCTTGATTTGGATCTCTGTGCCTTCCTCAATTCTGATAATTCTTAAACTTGGTCTTTTCATGATGTCACAGAGTTTTTGGAGGTTTAATTCATGATTTCTTACCATATTCTCTGTTTGGTCAATTTTATTTTTGAGACTAAATATTTTGTCTCCATTATCTGAAGTTTTTTCTTCCCAACAGATCTAGTCTGTTGGTGATGCTTTCCATTGAGTTTTTATTTAGTTTATTGTTTCCTTCATTTTGATAATTTCTGGTTTTTTTGTTTATTTGAGAATCTCTATCACTTTTTTGAAGTGATCTTTTGTTTCCTACACTTGCTCTTTCAACTTCTTATTGGAGTGATCATTTATTGCCTGCATTTGCTCTTTTATTTCATCCTTTACTTTATAAATCATTTTAGTTATGTGTATTCTGAACTCCTTTTCTGACATTTCTTCTACCATGCTGTCACTGGTTTCTCTGAATATACAATCTAGGTTTGTTTGAAATATTTTCTTCCTTTTTTTTTTCATGTTGCTCACATATATTCTCCTCTAGCAGTGCATATCTTTGGTGTTGAAGTTTCCCCCCTGTAGGTTTATAATGATTCTATAGGTTTCCAAAACCTCTTCTTTAAGAGGGATATCAACATTAGCAGTACCCAGTATAGATAATATGCAGTCCTAAACCAAAGAGCTCCTTTGAAGGCATTAAAAATTTTGCCAAAATAAACAGAGAGGATGAGTTCAATTATTATCTACAGTATAGCAGATAGATTTGCAAAAAGTCTTCAGTTTCTAATGGAGGACAAAGAGGATGGGGACCAGTGTAGGATGTAATTGTTAATGGGGTAAGAAAAGAGTTTATAGAAGTTCTAGATAGTAGAAAGTGTGAAAGTGTAATTAAGAGAAGTTGGTTGTTAGCATGACAAAAGGAATACAAATCTTAGGAAACAGGTAAACAAAAGGAAAATAGAGCAAGAAAAGTAAAGAAACAAAAACTTACAATTTTTCAAAAAGGAGGAAATAAAACCTCTGCACTATAAGAGTTATGCATTATTCAAAGCTTCCAGTCTTCAGTAGCCTGATGTATGAGAGGTACATGACAATGAACTTCCAGTGTCCAGAAGGTGTAAGATGGGAGTTGTCCCACCTAAAGATGGGAGCTTCCACTTCTGTGATAATCCAAGATGGCCACATTGGCTAACAAGTATGTTGATAAATGGGGAGCTGCAGCTGAGGGCATGGGCGTGTTTGGATAAGAGTCCTGGAGGTAGGGTGTGGTTGGTTGGGAATGGGTCCTGGAGTAGGGTGTGGTCTGTCTGGTTGAGGGTTCCCAGAGGTGGGTTGTGGTCAGTTGGTCTGGGCAGGATGCAGTTGATTGGGCTGAGGTGTCCTGTCCATGGGGCTTGGTCAGTCTGTCCACAGGTCCTGCAGTTCCTGGCTATTGTCTCAAAATGGTGGCAGCCATGTGTAACCAAACCTCTGGGTACTGTGGCAGTGAATTTCCAGGCAATAGCAGGCAGCTGGCGAACGAACCCCTGGCAGTCTGCAGTCAGTCTGCAGGCTAACAGTAGACAATCACCTCTTCAACAGAGATTCTCTGGGCAGTCCAAGACCTGATGCATTGAGATCCTCTGCCAGTCATCTACATTCTGCAGCTACTGTCAGATGAAATTCAGCCTGCTCCCTTCTCCTCTGTACTATTTATTTACCTATTCTTATTTCAGGAACTGTTGACATTCAGGGATGTGGCCATTGATTTCACTGAAGAGGAGTGGAAATACCTTCAGCCAGATCAACAAAACTTATATAGAAATGTGATGTTAGAGAATTACAGAAACTTGGTCTTCCTGGGTAAGCATAACTTCCCTTCATAATTTTTAATTAATTATAATTTTTTAATTTTCTTCCCTTGATGAATATCTTCTGAGAATTTCTCTACAAGAAGATGTTTCAGATTTGTGCTTTCAAGAAAAGCAGAACATTTTTTTGTATAAATAAAATGTTAATTACATTTCTTGTAGTCTTTAATCTCTCCCTTTCTTGGTATGTTATATACACTTTGCTTTAGAAAAGTGATACTGAGAGTAATGGAGTGATATAAAATGTTGTGGCCTACACATATAAGAAGACACAGTTGAGAAGTCCAAAGTTCAAGGAAGAAACCAAACTTCAAAATGTTGATGAAGAAGTTTCTTAGCAGAAAAGATTTTTCAGAAGCTTACATTTATTTCTCCTGTTATCATCAAATATGTACTGCCCTATGTGTATCATGTTTTCAAATTCTTTAAAATCTTCTGTTTGTCTACAGTGATGTCCAAGTTCATTCAAATTTTCACCCAAACTCCCCTTTGCTACTGAATGTTAGCATGATCTAAAAGATTTTCTGTTATTTGTGTGTCTCCAGGTGATAATGTGCATAACTTTGTAAATGAATTTTATATTTTATCCAGATTGTTTTTTTCCTGTATATGTGCATAGTAATATAATTTTTTATATGTGAATGTAATAGGGATAGAATCCAGGGATACTCTAATAATGGGCTACATCCCCAGCCCCTTTCCATTTATATTTGGAGAGCGGTTCTTACAAATATTTTGAGGATGGCATTGAAATTATTATCTCCCTGCCTCAGAATTACAATAGTAATTCTGGATTATATGCATGACCTTTGTATATATATTCATGAATTTTTTCTTATTTATAGGAAAAATACCATAGCATTTTAAAGGTACCTTTCAAACATTTTACAATTCTTTTTACTTTTATGTATTGTTTGTAAATTTTATTGTGATCAAAACCACAAAACAATACTTGCTCTTTCACCCTATTATGCATACTGTTCAGCAATATTAATTCAAATTGTCACATAATACATCTGTAGAATACATACATCTCAAAAATCAATAAATATATTTCCATGTAATCAAGTGCTCATTTCTGTCTTCTATTACTTAATGTCATTCTTATTTCTGTTCAAAAGGTTTTTTGCATGTTTGTTTGTTTTTAGTTGTCATATATAAGTAGAGTTCTCCCATGATTTTTGTTGTGATAGTGACATATTTCAGTTCACATAATGTACTGAAGATTTATCCTGATTATAGATTTTGCAAAAATTTATTACTATTTAATTGAAGAATATTCTGTAGTTTATCTATTTCAAATTGCTCCATCCACTCATTTCAAGGGTTATTTGGTTAGCTTCCTTATAGTAGCTCTGTTGATTAAAGCTGTAATAAAATTTGGTGTTCAAATGTCTTAATATGCTGTATATGCAAGACCATATTACTCTCAGAATTCACTATGTTCACTATGTATTCACAATGTATGTTCACTATGTATTCACTAAAGGTCTTTTAATTTAATCTTTCAATTCTGGAAAAAGATTATGTTCAAGACTGTGCGATCAATTACTACATAAGTGTGGGATTTTTTAACATACTTTGCACTTTTGATTTCTAACATTTTTCTTTGATGATCAAAAAATAATTTTAATATTTTATAGTTATTAATCTTTGGTTTATTAATTTCCTCTTTTGATACACTTTGATATTCCATTTCTATTGAAAACAATTAGAATATAAGTCAAATTTGTTTAATATTTTCAGTCTTCCATTTTTTTAATTACCATTTTTTCACTTTTCATTTACAGCAAGTGCATATTGATGTCTCCTAGTATTCAAGTGCTGCTTTCTATTTCTTTATTTATTTCTGTCAATCTTAACTTTTTATGTCTTATATATATGGTGTGAGATGAAACTATATCTATTCTTTTTGCAGTACTCTAGGGAAAGCTTTTTCTTTTCATATAATATTCTACTTTGCCTGTTTTCAAAGATTATTTATTTAAAATATATTTTATCTCAGATAACTTCTTTCTTTAAACTGTTTTCTATATCATAATTTGGCCTTCCCACCTTTTTTTGGCCATGTTTTTATATAACACTCTTCTATTCCTCGCTTTCATTCTACATGTTTCCTTAGATTTAGAGTTCCCTGTAGATTGAATTATTTGTATTTCTTTTAGATTTATTATTTTTCTTTTTTAAAATTTTTATTCTTTTGAGATATACATGAGAGTAGTATGTATTTTGACATATGTACATACATAGAATAAAAATTCTCATGTATGCAATGTGGCACTACACTCCTTGTGTATTCATATATAAACTTAGAAAATTTATGTCTGATTCATTCTATTATTAATCCTATACCCATCTCCACTTTCTTCCCTTAATTTCACTTTTTTAATCCAATGAAATTTTATTCTGTGTACCCACACCTATTGTGTTAACCTCCACTTATCAGAACATTCAGACTTATGAAGTGATATTTTAGTTCCTGTACATTTAACATTCATCAGGCACTTCTACATATCTAGACAGACTAGATGTTTCAATTAAAAACTCAATTTGCTCACTATGTACATGACAGTATTGAAGAAACTGCACACATATAGCAATACTTCTTATTTGAAAATGAGTGTAAAATATGAGCATTCTGGTCATTCACCAACTGAGTGTGCTATAATGATCCAATTTTAAGAAAAAAATCCTTCCTAGGAATTTTAGCACAAAACATACAAAATTTGATTGCTAATTCTACATTTTCATACAGTGACAACCTCATTAACATCTAGAAAAACTAGGTGTAGATTACAACTTGTTTGTTCTTTATATACACTATGTACAGAGTGAAGTAAAACAAAACCCACAGACATTGGATCAATTGTTACTTTTGTCTCATAGTAAGCACACTGGCATGGTGCTCTAGAGAACCAGCATACAATGCTTATTACTCAACAGGTGTTTTGGTTATTGTCCTCCCAAAAACATTTCCTAGAAATGTTAAAAATAAGTAATTTACAAATTGTGTTATATTTCACTGCTTCTACTTGGAACATTACAATGTCTAAAAAGTCAATATTTCTGAAAATATAGCATTGTCAACTATACATACAGGAATGAGGAGTAAAATGCACACACCAAACAATGGTTATAATGTGAAAAATATAATTTACACATAACCAGTCTGTCCCAGGACCCTCCCTTCTCAAGGTCAAAGTCTTCTTCATTTCCTCTAACTCCCTGAATAAACGTGGACAATGACATTCCTAGAGGTGGTCTAACAACTCCATTTCAATTTCTTCCAGAAGACATTTCTGAATTTTTAAAACAAATAGGTACTTATGTAACATTATATTATAACTGTAACATATATCAGCAAAACCTGTTTAAAATTTAGAATGTACAGATGTAGCAAAAGTTTTAAATGTTTGGTGGGGGCAAGTTGAGAGCAGCTGTTTTATAATATATACACAGGTCTTTTACAAATGCCCAGTAAATCTTCCTGAAGAATGTTGTGCTTTTCCAATTGGTCAAATAGTTTGTTACTCTGCAGGGTCTCTCTTTGGTAGAAAAAATACCAACTGTCCAAATGTGCTCACTGTTCCCCCCATTATGTTCCACAGCTTTGCTCACCTTCTGGGATGAATAGATTTTTGTTTGCCTTCTGTGGATGAGGTGTTATCTAATGGGGCCTGCACAGTATGGAAACAGAAGGTCCTAGTCTGTGCTGATTGGCCCAACTTCCTGTCATCCATGCACCCCCATGCTGAAATTGGCACTTTTGGTTTGCCACCATTCTTGAAATACATTCCAATGGTGCTATTTTCTCAGTGCAACTTTGACCATGATTGGGGCACGAGACTTGACAGTCAAGGATTCCTGGGTCTGGGAATGGAAAGATCAATGCCATCATCAGATCATACATGGAGGTCTCCCAGTCTTTCACAGCCTAGGTCAACCAGTGAGAAGTCACAGCAGCAGTTCTGAAGGTCTGCAGGGCAGAGGCTGCACCCTTTCCCTGGGTCCCCCATCTTATCCAGCAGCCTGGGACTGGAGGGCCACAGAAGGTTCCTAAGAGTATGTCAAGCTCCATTCCTTGCTACTCTCTCTCTGCTAGAACTGATTTGGTAGTTCCTTCTTTTAGATTTAATTTTGCTAGTTAAGATGTTTTGATTTCTTTAAAATAATGCATTAATAATCTAATCCAATTTTAAAAGTGAAGAACTTGCTACTCCTACCTTGTAAGTCATATTCTATATATCTTATATATTTTTTTTACTAATTTGCTTAATGGTTTAATGTGTGGTTCACTGCATTTATTAGTGGCATGCTTTGATTTCTCTCACACTTTCCTTTATATATTTATATTCCCATTTCGCTTTATATATATTCTATAGGTTTTTCATTTTTCACAGATCTCACTAAGTTGCTAAGACTAGTTTTGGGCTCATGGTCCTCCTTGCTCAGCCTCCCCCATGTTGCTAGGACTACAGATTTGTACACCATGCCTTCCTCTCTCAGACACATTCCCTTAAGGAATTCTTCACATACAAAATTTCTGCTTATTTATAATAACAATTTTTCTCTGAATTTATCTCACTAAACTTCCTTTAAATGGTTATTTAGCTTTCTTAGGTCAATTCGTAACTCATTAATCTAATGTTTAATTTGTAAAGTTTTGGTTTATTACTTTGATTAATACCTCATTTCCTTTATTTTTGGTACTATTTTTAATTGTTTTGTACATTTAAAAACAGTCAATAGTAGATTATAGAGATATTTGCAATAAAAAGTGGAAGGTTTGAAATCAATGAAAAATAGTCAAGTACTGTTTCAAGGTATATATTTAAAATTCTAGCAAATTGGGAGGACATTCAAAAAGTTTTGAAGTTTGAGGCAGGTCACAGAAACTAAGAAACAACATGTCTCAAACAATTTTTATAGGGATTGGGCTGGAGTTCAGTTGTATAGCACCTTTTGATTTAATCCCAAGCACCACATATGAAAAAAAAAAATAGAATGACTTCATGATCCAGAAATGACAGTACAAAATTTGTATCCATCAGAAATTAAATCAGCATGTTGAAAACATATCTCCACTGTTGTATTCAGTGTAAGCATGGTTCTCAGTATTCAACTTACAGAATACATCTATGTGCCCATCAATGATTGAGTAAAAGCATGGTATTTACATACTATTACTATTTTGATATAAAATGAAATGTATTGTCAATTAATGTGGTACAGGATTAATATGCAACATTCTACATTATGTAAAATGCAACAGACACAGAAAGTGAGTTGCAGGAGCATCTGATTCACATGTGAAATTTGTAAATTTAGAGAGCATAATTGTGGTCACCAGGTACTGTGATTTTTGGAGTGTTGGCATACTGTTACTCAAAATCTACAAATTTTTATTTCAATGGACAAAACATGGTCAAAAGTTTTGCTGTACCACATGGTGACTGTTGTGCAATATGCTCTTGATAAATACTAATAGAATGAATTTTTGTATGTTGCAAATATTTGCAATATTTGTAAGCACAAAACTGATAATTGTACAAAATGATATTTGTGCTATTAATATTACATGTGTCATATCACCTTGTACAAATACATTTAAATACAATGGCATAATTAGTAAATACACAAAGTTGAATTTGCCAATGAAACAAATCAGCAAATAACACAAATATTAAAAATGCAATTTATTAGTATTGATTTCCATGTGTTGGCTTCATCTAAGTAATATTGACATAGGCTGTGCAATGGTCTTATTGGTTCTCAAATTTGTTTTCATGTAGAATCTTCTTGACACATATATATATATTTTCTTATTAAAATTTTGTACATATTTCTTCTTAAGTTTCCATATCCTCTTAACTTGTTGAATATCTACTGTATTAGCATCAAAAATCTACCTGTTGGGGGAGATTTCAAGATGGCGGACTAGAGGGTGGCTGCATTTCATGTTGCTCCAGGACTCAGGACTCAGGAAGAGGAGATATTGAGAAACTTGGGACCAACTCAAAGGTGCCCGGTGAGTCTCTCCCATTGGGGAGGTGCCCCGGATGGGGCAGTAGTCCTGGAATGCAGGGAACTTTGTGAAGTAGAGTTGCCCAATGAGACACCCCTCCTCCCGCTGGAGCAGTGAACACAGACAACTGGGAGCATTGGAGAGGAGGCCGCAAGGCACAATGCTTGCACTCGGAGTGACGACGCATGGGAGCTCCAGGTGGCTGACCAGATGAGGAGGCATGAGGCGGGTCACTTGGACTCACAGTGACCACTCCTGAACACCAGGGGGGCTGCCTGGAGGAGGAGGAGAAGTGCAGTGGGTTGGTTGGAATTGGAGTGACTGCACCAGGCCTCCAGGTGGCTGTCAGGAGGAGGAGGTATGCAGTGAGTTGCTTGGAATCAGAGAAACTGCACAAAACTCCGGGCTGCTGCCTGGAGGTGGAGGAGGTGCACGGCAGGTCACTTGGACTCAGAGCAAATGCAGGGAACACCGGGCATCTGCCCAGAGGAAGAGGCATGCGGCGGGTTGCTGGGACTCGGAGCGACTGTACGGGGCTCAAGGTGGCTGCTCAGAGTAGGAGCCACATAGCCAGGCAATTAGGTGCAGAGCAGGATCCCAGGACCTAGGTGGCTTCTTGGTGGAAGAGTCCCACAGAGAAAAGCTGAGGGGTGGAGCAAAGGTTCCAGGACTGCAGGCAGCTTCTCTGAGGAGGGGCAGCCTAAGTAGACTCAGCTGAGAAGGATAAAACTCCCAGGCAAAGGAGGTAAGTCCGGACCCTTGGGAATGTTGCAGAGAAAGGCAGCCCAGCCCAGGCAGTAGTTGTGGATTGAGGGGAACTTCTAGGAAGAGAAATGACCAGCGAGACCTTCCCACTGCGTGAGTCTTCTCTGCTGGGTGAGGTTTTCCCACAAGGATGGTGAAACCAGAGACACAGGCCCAAACAGGCCTTGCCTCAGCCCACATCCTAGTTCGCCTATGGATGACCATTGGTCAACAAGTGGAGGCACTTCTGCCCACTAGCAGGGAATATACTCCACCTGAAGGCCACCACCCCTAGAGAGGCAGCTTCCTTGTGGAGCACTTCATTATCAACTTCCTCCAAGAATTCAGGCTACTGAAGATTAAGAGGGGATATACTAGAAATCTTCAGGGAAATTATAAATCAATAGAGAAAATCTGTAATATTTCAGCGGTCCACTGATACCTGAACAATATGAGAAAACAAGGGAAGATGATGCCCCAACAATTCTAGATGCTACATCAATAAAAACCAAGGACAGCATGGCAGAAGAAATGACAGAAAGGGAGTTCAGAATGTACATAATTAAAATGATCAGGGAAGCAAACTAGGAGATGAAAGACCAAATGCAGGCATTGAATGATGAGATGAAAGAGCAAATGCAGCCATTGAATGATTGCACCAATCAACAGTTAAAAGAGCAAATACAGGAAGCAAAAGATCATTTCAATAAAGAGTTACAGATATTGAAAAAAAAATACTTGAAATGAAGGAAACAATAAACCAAATTAAGAACTGCAGAGAAAGCATAAAAAATAGGATAGAACACCTGGAAGACAGAACCTCAGATATTGAAAACAAAATATTTAACCTTGAAAACAAAGTTGAACAAACAGAGAAGAAGAGGATAAGAAATCATGAACAGAATCTCCAAGAACTATGGGATATCATGAAAAGATGAAATTTAAGAATTATTGGGATTGAGGAAGGCTAAGAGAAACAAATCAAAGGAATGAACAATCTTTTCAATGAAATAATAACAGAAAATTTCCCAAATCTGAAGAATGAAATGGAAAATCAAGTACAAGAGGCTTATAGGACTCCAAATACACAAAATTAAAACAGAATGACAAGGTGCATTATAATGACAGTACCTAACATACAAAATAAAGACAGAATTTGAAAGACTGTGAGAGAAAAGAACCAAATTACATTCAGGGGGAAACCAATACAGATATCAGCAGATTTTTCAATCCAGACCCTAAAAGTAGAAGGGCCAGGAACAACATTTTTAAGTCCTGAAAGAAAATGGATGCCAACCAAGAATCTTATACCCAGCAAAACTTACCTTCAAATTTGACAATGAAATAAAATCCTTCAATGATAAACAAAAGCTAAAAGAATTTACAAAAAGAAAGCCAGCATTACAGAACATTCTCAGCAAAATATTCCATGAGAAAGAGATGAAACACAAAGAAGCAAATCAGCAAAGGGAGGAACTATCCTAATGGAATTGTCAAATAAAGGATGATCCAAGTCGTGTCAATAAATAAATAAATATGAGCCAGATGACCGGGAATACAAATCATATCTCAATAATAACTCTAAATATTAATGGCCTGAACTCATCAATCAAAAGACATAGACTGACAGATTGGATTAAAAAGAAAGATCCAACAATATGCTGCCTGCAAGAGTCTCACCTCATAGAAAGAGATACCAATAGACTAAAGGTGAAAGGATGGGGAAAAACATACCATGCAAGTGGACTCAGCAAAAAAACTGGGGTATCCATCCTCATTTCAGATAATGTGAACTTCAAGCCAAAGTTAGTTAGAAAGGATAAAGAAGGATATTTCATACTGCTTAAGGGAAGCATAAATCAGCAAGACATAACAATCATAAATATCTATGCTCCAAACAGTGGCTCATCCATGCATGTCAAACAAATTCTTCTCAATTTCAGGACCAAATAGACAATAACACAATAATACTAGGTGATTTCAACATGCCTCTCTCACCACTGGACAGATCTTCCAAACAAAAATTGAACAAAGAAACCATAGATCTCAATAGCACAATTAATAATTTAGACTTAACAGACATTTATAGAATATACCATCCAACCAAAAGTGAATACACTTTCTTCTCAGCAGCACAGAGATCCTTCTCTAAAATAGACCATATATTATGCCACAAAGCTAATGTTATCAAATACAAGAAGATAGAGACACTGCCTTGTATTCTATCAGATCATAATGCATTGAAATTAGAAATAAATGAAAGAGTAAAAAACAGAATCTACACTAACACCTGGAGATAAACAATATGCCATTATATGATGAATGAATAACACAAGATATTAGAAAGGAAATTAAAAAATTCTTACAGGTAAATAAGAACAAAGAAACATCATATCAAAATCTCTGGGACACTATGAAAGCAGTACTTAGAGGAAAATTTATTTCATAGAGCGCATTCACTAAAAGAAGTAAAAATCAACAAATAAACGACCTAACACTACAGCTCAAAGCCCTGGAAAAAGAAGAACATACCAACAGCAAAAGTAGTAGAAGACAGGAAATAGTTAAATTCACAGCTGAAACCAATGAAATTGAAACAAAAGAAACAATACAAAAAATTGACAAATTAAAAAGTTGGTTCTTTGAAAAAATAAACAAAATTGATAAAACCTTAGCCACACTAACAAAGAGAAGATGGGAGAAAACCGAAATCACTAAAATTCGGAATGAACAAGGAATATCAAAACCGACACCATTGAAATACAAAACATAACTAGAAGCTCTTTTGAAAAGCTATACTGCAAAAAAATAGAAAATTTCGAAGACATCAACAGGTTTCTAGAGACATATAAATTGCCGAAACTGAACGAGGAGGACATACACAATTTAAATGGACCAGTTTCAAGTAATGAAATAGAAGTCATCAAAAGCCTACCAACAAAGAAAAGTCCAGGACCAGATGGGTTCTCAGCTGAGTTCCACAAAACCTTTAAAGAAGAGCTCATTCCAATACTTCTCAAAGTATTCCATAAAATAGAAGAGGAGGGAACCCTCCCAAACTCATTCTATGAAGCCAATATTAACCTGATACCTAAACCAGACAGAGACACATTAGGAAAGAAAATTTCAGACCAATATCCTTAATGAAAATCGACGCAAAAATTCTCAACAAAATTTTAGCAAATCACATACAAAAACATATTAAAAAGATAGTGCACCATGATCAAATGGGTTTCATCCCAGGGATTCAAGGTTGGTTCAACATCAGGAAATCAATAAATGTAATTCACCATATCAATAGACTTAAAGTCAAGAATCACATGATTATTTCAATAGATGCAGAAAAAGCATTTGATAAAATACAGCATCCCTTCATGCTCAAAACACTAGAAAAAATAGGGATAGTGGGAACATTTCTTAACATTGTAAAGACCATCTATGCTAAGCCCATGGCTAATATCATTCTAAATAGTGAAAAACTGAAAGCATTCCCCCTAAAAACTGGAACAAGGCAGGGATGCCCCCTTTCACCACTTCTATTCAATATTGTCCTTGAAACTCTAGCCAGAGCAATTTTACAGACCAAAGAAATTAAAGGGATAAGAATAGGAAAAGAAGAACTCAAACTATCCCTTTTTGCTGATTATATGATTATATACTTAGAGGAACCAGGAAATTGTACCAGAAGACTTTTAGAACTCATAAGTGAATTCAGTCAAGTACCAGAAAATAAGATCAATGCTCATAAATCTAATGCATTTTTATATATAAGTGATAAATCCTTGAAAAGAAAAATTAGGAAAACTACCCCATTCACAATAGCTTTGAAAAAAATAAAATACTTGGGAATCAACCTAAAAAAAGAGGTGAAAGACCTCTACAATGAGAAGTGAAGAACACTAAAGAAAGAAATTAAAGAAAACCTTAGAAGATGGAAAGATCTCCCTTGTTGTTGGATAGACAGAATTAATATTGTCAAAATGGGCATACTACCAAAAGTGCTATACAGATTCAATGCAATTCCAATTAAAATCCCAATGAGGTACCTTACAGAAATAGAACAAGTAATCATGAAATTCATCTGGAAGAATAAAAAACCCAGAATAGCTAACGCAATCCTTAGCAGGAAGAATGAAACAAGGGGTATCACAATACTAGAACTTCAACTATACGACAAAGCAATAGTAACAAAAATGGCATGGTATTGGTACCAAAATAGACAGGTAGAACAATGGTACAGAATAGAGGACACAGACACAAACCCAAATAAATACAATTTTCTCATACTAGACAAAGGGGCCAAAAATATGCAATGGAGAAAAGATAGCCTCTTCAACAAATGGTGCTGGGAGAATTGGAAATCCACATGCAACAGAATGAAGCTAAACCCATATCTCTCATTGTGCATGAAACTCAACTCAAAATGGATTAAGGACCTCAGAATCAGACCAGAGACCCTGCAGATTATAGAAGAAAATGTAGGTCCAGATCTTCAACATGTCAGCTTAGGACCAGACTTTCTCAACAGGACTCACATAGCACAAGAAATAAAAGTAAGAATCAATAACTGGGATAGATTCAAACTAAATAGTTTTCTCTCAGTAAAGGAAACTATCAGCAATGCGAAGAATGAGCCTACAGAGTGGGAGAAAATCTTTGTCAATCATACTTCAGATAGAGCAGTAATCTCCAGAACCTATAAAGAACTCAAGAAACTCTACACCATTAATACAAATAACCCAATCGACAAATGGGCTAAGAAATGAACAGAAGCTTCACAGAAGAAGATCTACAAGCAATCAAGAAACATATGAAAAAGTGTTCCATATCACTAGTAAAAAGAGAAATGCAAATCATAACCACTCTAAGAATCCATCTCACCCCAATTAGAATGGCAATTATGAAAAATACAAGCTACAACAGGTGTTGATGGGGATGTGGGGAAAACGGTACACTCATACATTGCTAGTGGGGCTGAAAATTATTGCAGCCACTCTGGAAGGCAGTGTGGAGATTCCTTAGAAAACTTGGAATGGAACCACCATTTGACCCAGCTATCCCACTCCTCGGCCTATACCCAAAGGACTTAAAATCAGCATACTACAGAGACGCAGTCACATAAATGTTCATAGCTGCTCAAGTCACAATAGCCAGATTGTGGAACCAACCTAGATGCCCTTCAATTGATAAATGGATAAAGCAACTGTGATATATATATATATATATATATATATATATATATATATACAATGTAATATTACTCAGCCATAAAGAATGATAAAATTATGACATTTGCAGAAAAATGGATGAAATTGGAGAATATCATGCTATGTGAGATAAGGCAATCTCAAAAAACCAATGAACAAATGATCTTGCTGATTTGTGGATGATGACACATAATGGGGAGTGGGAGGTGTTAGTGTTAGGGTTAGAGTTAGGGTTAGGGAGGGCCACAAGAATGGAGGAAGGAAGGACTGTATAGAGGGAAAAGAGGGGTGGGAGGGGTGGGGGAAGGGAAAAAATACAGAATGATTCAAACAACTTTACTCTATGTAGAATTATGATTACACAAATGGTATGCCTTTACTCCATGTACAAACAGATAAACAACATGTATCCCATTTGTTTACAGTTAAAAAAATTCTACCTGTTAATTCCAGATCTCTGTGTCTTGAGCAACAGAAAACAGTTTTCACGCAGTCTTCAAAGAAGCCAGAAATATTGGTGTAGTTTTCATATTTACCTTATTCTACTGAGGGTGAATGCAGCTTGTTTTTTTTTTTCCTAATTGCACAATGCTATATAAAAAAGGAGGAAAGACTTTGTTTGATAGAAGTAAGATACATTCCTTCCCTATACTATATTGCTCTCCATAGAAATACAGTCATCTTTGATATTGTGCTCTCTACGATAATTTATGTAATTTTTACAAAATATTTGTTACTGTAAATTTTTATGTAACGTGTTTCTGAAGAAATGATGTCCACAGTTTACTAGTCTGCTACACTGCTGATGTCTTGACATTGCTAACTCTGCCATAATTTTCTGTTATGTATGCAAAATATACTCATCTCACTCTACTAAGTAATTTTTTAAACTTTCATTTATTTCAGCAAGAATGTCTCATAATACCAAAACATTTTCACCAGACCAGAGCATAAGACATGATTTTCAAAAAATGATTAATGGAAAATATGGAAATTGTGACCTTGACTATTTACAAAACCGGACACGATTGAGAAGTTTTAGTGAGAGTGAACATCAGCAATTATATTATCAAAAAACATGGCTCATTCACCATCAGAGTATTGATACTGGAGAGAAATGCAACCAAGGTACACAATGTGCAAAAGCTTTCTATCGAAGATCATTCCTTACTCAACAACAGAGAATTTATACTGGAGAGAAGCCCTACCAATGTAAAGAATGTGTCAAAGCTTTCTATCAAAGATCACACCTTACTAAACACCACAGAACTCATACAGGAGAGAAGCCATTCAAATGTACAACATGCAACAAAGCTTTTAATGAGAAATCATACCTTATTTACCATCAGAGAAGTCATACTGGAGAGAAGCCCTACCAATGTAAAGAATGTGGCAAAGCTTTTAATGCAAAATCACACCTTATTTGTCATCAAACAATGCATACAGGAGAGAAACCTTACAAATGTACAGCATGCTACAAAGCCTTTAAGAAAGAATCAGAACTTAGTCGCCACCAGAAAATTCATACTGGAGAGAAAACCTACAAATGTAAAGAATGTGGCAAAGCTTTCTATCAAAGAACATGCCTTACTCAACACCAGAGAATTCATACTGGAGAGAAGCCCTACCAATGTAAAGAATGTGGCAAAGCTTTCTGTCAAAGGTCACACCTTATTAAACACCACAGAACTCATACAGGAGAGAAGCCCTTCAAATGTACAACATGCAACAAAACTTTTAATGACAAGTGGCACCTTATTTGCCATCAGAGAATTCATATTGGAGAGAAGTACTACCAATGTAAAGAATGTGGCAACACTTTTAATACAAAATCATATCTTATTTGCCATCAAAAAATTCATAAAGGAAAGGAGCCATATGAATGCACAGTATGCAACAAAGGCTTTAAGGAAGAATCAGAACTTAGTCACCACCAGAGAATTCATATTGGAGAGAAACCCTACAAATGTAAAGAATGTGGCAAAGCTTTCTATCAAAGAACATGCCTTACTCAACACCAGAGAATTCATACTGGAGAGAAGCCCTACCAATGCAAAGAATGTGGCAAAGCTTTTTATCAAAGAACACTCCTTAATCAGCACCAGAGAATTCATACTGGAGAGAAGCCCTACCAATGTAAAGAATGTGGCAAAGCTTTCTATCGAAGAACATGCCTTACTCAACACCAGAGAATTCATACTGGAGAGAAGCCCTACCAATGTAAAGAATGTGGCAAAGCTTTCTGTCAAAGGTCACACCTTACTAAACACCACAGAATTCACACAGGAGAGAAGCCTTTCAAATGTTCAACATGTAACAAAGCTTTTAATGACAAATCGTACCTTATTTACCATCAGAGAATTCATACTGGAGAGAAGCCCTACCAATGTAAAGAATGTGGCAAAGCTTTCCATGTAAAATCAAATCTTATTCGACACCAGAGAAATCATACTGGTGAGAAACCTTAGGAATGTTCAGATTGTGGGAAAACTTCTAATTAAAAATATGACTAATTCAGCACCAGTGAAATCTTACTAAGAAGAAGCCCTACAAATGCAAAGAATGTGATGAAGCTTTTAATGGAAAAGAATACATTTCTCACTAGCAGAGAAATCATACTGAAAATAAGTCCCACAAATAAAAAGAATGTGGCAAATATTTATTTGTCAAAAATTTTTAATTGTTTCCAATTAGTTATAGGTGACAGTAGAATGCATTTAGACAAATTGTACACAAATGGAGTACAAATTCTCATTCCATAGACTGGAAGTATTGCAGACACATGTATTCAGAATAATAATGTCCAGATCATTTCACTGTCATTCCCCTCCTTATACTGATTCCTTTCCCCTCACTACTTTCTGTACAATCCAAAGACTTTTCATTCCAACTTCCCCCCATTATGGATCAGCATTTGCCTGTCAGAGAAAACATTTGGCCTTTAGATATTTGGGTAATTGACTTATTGCGGTATTTTCTACAAACATGTATTTACTAGAAAATGCCATAATTTCCTTTTTCTTTAAGTCTGAATCACATTCCATTGTCTGCATATACTACATTGTATTTTTCCATGCAAAAGTTGAAGGGTGTCTAGGTTGGTTCCCTAGTTTAGTTATTGTGAACTGAGATGCTATAAACAATTATGTGGCTGAGTCACTGTAGTATGCTGGTTTTAAATCCTTTGTGTGTACACCAAGGATTGGGATACCTGGGTCAAATGGTGGTATCATTCTGAGTTTTCTCAGAAATCTCAATAAAATTTCCAAAATGGTTATATCAATTTTTAGAACAAGCAGCACTGTATGGGGGTACCTTTTTCCATACACCCTCACCAAAACATATTTTTTATGTTTTATTTTTAAAACATTCTCAGTGTAATAGGAGTGGGATGAAATCTGCAAGTAGTTTTGAGCTGCATTTCTCTAATTGCTAGAAATGATGAGCAATTTTTCATGTTAGTTGATCATTTATATTTTTTTCTGTGAACTGGTGGTTCAGTTCATTACCCAATTGGTTATTGATTGGGTTATTTTTGGTGTTAAGTTTTTTAAGTCTTTTCTATATCCTGTAGATTATCACTTTATCTAATGTGTATATGGTAAAGATTTTCTTTCATTCTGTAGGTACTCTCTTCATGTTACGGATTTTTTCCTTTGCTGAGATTTTTTTTTTTGAGTCCATCCCATTTATGGTTCCTTGATTCTGTTTGTGCTTTTGGAGACTTGCTAAGGAGGTCAATTTCTAAGATAATTAGGTGGATATTTGGTCTAAATTTTTCTTCTATTAATTGCAGGATCTCTGTTAGAGTGCCTACCTCTTTACTGACCTTGAGATGATTTTTCTCCAGGGTTAGAGAGTTTGATTTCATTTTGCTACATATGAATTTCCATTTTTCCCAGCACCATTTGTTTAGTAGGCTATCTTTTTTTCAATGTATGTTTTTGGTACCTTAATTTTGTATGAGAAAACCCTATTTATTTGAGTTTGTCTTTTTGTCTTCTCTACCATTGTACTACATATCTATTTTGATGACAATGCCATGCCATTTTTGTTACCATTACTCTCTAAGTCTGCATTGTGATCGCTCCTGCTTTACTCTTCATGGTATGTATTACTTTGGATATTCTGGGTCTCTTGTTTTGCAAATAAATTTCACAATTGCTTTTAATAGTTCTGTGAATTGGTATTTTAATAAGAATCACATTAAATCTGTAACAGTCTTGGTAGTGTGATCACTTTGACAATATTAATTCTGCCTATTCAACTGCATGGGAGATCTTTCCATGTTCTAAGGATTTCTTCCACTTTCTTATTTTGGATTCTGTAGTATCCATTGTAGAGGTCTAGCCCCTCTTTCATTAGGTTGAATCCCATTTTTTGCAGTAATTGTGAATGAACTAGTTTTAAAAATTTCTCCTTCAGTTGATTAGTCACTGATATATAAAAATGCATTTGATTTATGGTATTTGATTTTATATCCTGCTATTTTTCTGAATTTCTTTATTAGGTGTAGAAATTTTCTGATGGAGATTCGGGTCTTCTAAAAGTAGAATTGTCTTTGGGAAATAATAATATGTTAAATTATTTTCCTATTCATATCCCTTTAATTTCCTTCATCTGTCCAATTACTCTGCCTAGAATTTCAAGGACTATGTCAAAAAGAAGTGGTGAAAGAGGGCATTGGTGTCCTCTTCCAGTTTTTATGCGGAAGGCTTCATTTTTTCTCTATTTAGAATGATGTTATTCTTTCGCATAGCATAGAACACTTTCACAATGTTGAACTATGTTCCTACTATCCCTTGTTCTTCTAGTGTTTTAAACATGAATGGATCTGCATTTTGTCAAATATATTTTCTCCATCTATTGAGATGACCATATGATTCTCATCTTTAAGTCTATTGATGGGATGAATTATGTTTATTGATTTCCATATGTTGAACTAACCTTGCATCTCTGGGAAGAACTTCATTGGATTGTGGTGCACCATCTTTTTAATGTGTTTTTTTATGTGCTTTGACAGAATTTTTTTAATGAATTTTGGGGCCTGGTTCATCAGGGATATTGATCTGAAGTTTTCACTTCTTCATGTGTCTTTTTTTTTTGTATCAACACAATACTCATAGAATGAGTTAGGAAGGGTTATCTTCTTTTCTAGTTAATGGTATAATTTTAGGAGTATTGGGTTAATTCTTCTTCAAAGGCATTGTGGAACTCAGCTGAAAATCCATCTCTGGTACATGAATTCTCTTGGTTGGGAAACTTTTGATAGTTTCTTCAATTTTATTGTTTTTATTTGTCTTCTTACATTGTGCATGTCCTCTTGATTCAGTTTGGGTAGTTTATTTGTCTCTAGAAATTTGTCAAGGTCTTCAAGATTTTCTATTTCATTGAAATATACATTTTCACAATAATTTTATTTTCTTCTGTACTTCAGTAGTGTCCATCATGATATTCTTTTTCATCATGTATTTTCGTAATTTGGGTTTTCTCTCTTTTCCACTTCAAAATGTAGCTAAGGGTTTATAATTTATTTTCTCAAAAAAACAACTTTTAATTTTCTCAATTTTTCAATTGTTTCTTTTGTTTCAATTTCATTGATTTCAGCTCTGGTATTAATTACTTCCTGTCTTCTACCACTTTTGGTGTTGATTTGTTCTTCTTTTACTAGTGATTTGAGATGTAATGTCAGGTCATTTATTTGTTGACCTATAATTCTTTTAATTAATGAGCTCAATGCAGTGATCTTTAATTTTAGGCCTGCCTTCATAGTGTCCCAGACATTTTGATATGTTTTATAGGTATTGTCACTTACCTCTAAGTAAATTTTTAATTTTCTCCCTGATTTTCATTTCAGTCCATTTGTTATTTAGGTTTCAGGTTTTGGAGTAGCTTTTATTTTTATTGTATTACTGATTTCTAGTTTGATTCTGTTATGATCTGATAGAATGCAGGGTAGTATTTCTTTTTGTTGTATTGACTATTTGTTGTTTTGTTTTGTAACATGGTCTGTTTTAGAAAAAAAAAACCCATGTGCTGTTGAGAAGATCGTGGATTTGCTTGATGATGAATAAAATATTCTATATATGTCTGTTAAGTATAAATTTTTGATTGTATTATTTAATTCTATGGTTTCTTTGCTTAGTTTTTGTTTGAAATATCTATCCAGTGGAAAGAAAGGTGCATTAAAGTAAGTGAGTATTATTGTTTTGTATTCTACTTGATTCCTGAAGTTGAGAAGTGTTTGTATGTAGATGCTCCATTTTGGGAGGAATATATATTTAGGATTTTATGTCTTCTTGATGTATGATTCCCTTAAGTAGCATGAAATGTCAATCTTTATTTCTTCTGTTTGACTTGAAGTCCACTTGGTTGTATATGAGGATGGAAACCGCAACTTGTTTATGAATGCCATGTGAATGATATATTTTTCCCAAACCTTCACCTACAGTCTGTGTCTTTGAGTGTCTGGGTTGAAAAATCAGCTGAAATCCAATTTGATTTTTTTCTATATGTAATTTGATTTGATTCTCTCACAGAGTTTAAATTTCTATCTTTATTCTGTATATCAGTTATTCTCATAATTCCCTTTTGTGTTGATCTGCTGTAATTGTGTACACTTGTGGTTCTGTAAGTCTCTTGTATTTGATTTCCCATATCATTCATTAGACTTGGGAAATTATCTATTATGTCATTGAAAAGATTGTACAATCCTTAGGTTTTTATCTCCATGCCTTTGTCTATTCTGATAAATCTTAAATTAGGTATTTTTATGTTACCCCATATTTCTTAGAAGTTCTGTTCATGATTTCTTGCCATCTTCTCTGTGTGGTTGACTTCATTTTTAAGGGTATATATTTTGTCTTCTTTGCTGAGGTTCCAACTTCCAAGTGGTCTAGGCTGTTGGTGATGCTTTCTATTGAATTTATAATTTGGTTTTTTGATTCCTTCATTTCAAGTATTTGTGCTTGGAATTTTTTTCACAATTTCTATTTCTTTATTGGGGTGATCTTTCATTTCCTGTATTTTACTTTGATTTCACTCCTTATTCTATATTTTACTTCACAGGTCAGTTGGACTATTTACATTCTAAACCCCTTCTCTGGCATTTCTTCTAATGTGTTTTCAGCTGGTTTGACAAATATTGTTTAGCCTGCTAACTCAGTTTCCTGTTCAGTACTTTTCACAGAATCCCACTGTGCATAGTGAAAGCCTCAGTGTCCAAGATGATTATAAGAATTTCATATTTTCTTAGACATTGTCAGGAGGCATGAGAAAGGCTGTCTCACAGACAGTGTTAGACCAGGTCAAGGCCACTGCTTAGCAGTAGATGCATGGATAAGATTGAGGTCTACATCATTCACTGGTGGAGTTGAAGTGACTGAATTCTTTAGTATCTTCTCTTTGTGTCTGCAATTAACTGAAGCTGTGCTGCTGTTAAAGGTGTGTGTCAGGTCAGGAATTGTCTCTGTGCAAATTGAACAGTCATAGAATAATGAACTATAAGAATGACCTGGTTACATTTTAGTTGGCAATGTAGTGTTTAATGGCAACAGTTTAATATTCTGTTTACCATTTTTTTTGAAATAAAATGTCACTGTTTTACATGCACAGATTTAGAGACAATAAGGCATATCTTAAGAAATATTAGCCTATTATATATCTTAGGTCAGTTGCTCAAAATTGCATTTCACCAACTCTACTAAATGCTTCAATTTTAACTAGGATAATTAAAGAAGAGTATTAATGAGCAATAAATTCTGAAGTTATCAATCCTGGAATGTGTTAGTTTAATCATACCTTTCTCATTTTGAACTCTTAAATTTGTGTCCATGTAATGTTTTGAAATGGCAACAGTCATAAGAAGAAGCATTTTAAGTGCTTATATTATGTATTGTAAAATAATGCTTCTTTATTGCTGCCTTATCTATGTATACTCATTGCAATCCTGGGTTAATTGTAATAACTGTAATCCCTGGAGTCAAAGAAATGGCTCAGCAACTTATCCACAGTGATTGCCAATACTAAGCAGTGAATATTTATCAGATGAGTAGATAAGTATTTCTTGAATTAATAAATAAATAAATAAGATAGCATTTGACTTCTGGAAAGGTGGTGTTGGATAAAGTAAACTGGATCAAAGACTTCATTCTCAACCCTCAAATAGTGGTTTTGGGACCTTGGGCAAGTCAGATAATTATCCTCAACAAAGCTGAGATAATGGGATACCTCAGATGAAGGTAGTAGTTGCTCTCATAAGTTCTTGGAGTTGACTGCCAGTATTTGTTTGTTGAATAAAATCATAGGTGGGGAAACATACTTTCACCTGTAGACATCATGTGGTGACATTATTATTTCCATGACTACCTCTGCTGATTAAACTCTAATTACACACATGAGCATACAGTAATATTCAGGGTCACCTGCTCCTTATCTCTTTCAGAACTGATTTAGGTAGGTTTTGCAAAATAAATTTTAAGTATTTGCTTAGTCCTGCCTACCTCTGCAAACTGTTAGGAACTGTGCCCCATTGGCACTCCCCTTCCCTTCTGCAACAGTGACAATGTTCTTGGGAAACTCAAGTCATTCTAATATTGCTTGGGTAATTAGGGAGCCATCACAACTGTGCATCTCATGTGCATTTCATTACCTAGTCAAATATGAGTGACTTTTATCAGTTTCTTTGTTGGACTTTTGGTGTCAAATACAGGTCATTTCATCATTTGTTCAGTCACTCATTTAAGAAGTAGCTAATTATGCTAATATAATCTATGAAACTTAACTCTTAAAACTCCAAGTTCCCTAAAAGGCAAATGTGTTTTGATCCTGGGCAGGAATATGTTGTAACAGGGAGCTGGTAAGATATTGCAAGGCTATGTAATTGGATCCAGACATAGGCATGGCCCTTAAGCACAGCTTCTGATAATTCTTCAGGATGCCTGTCACATCTAAGGAAGAGCTGAAAATCACTGGAATTCAGTCTCTACTGGCACTTAAAAGAATGTTCATCATGGTGATCTGATCATATCACTTATTTTCCCAAGTGTTCAGGGAGAAATATTGGCCACCAAAGTTTCATTCTCATTCATAAGGAATATGAGGTGAGGCTATTTTCTCAACACTGGAAAAGGAACCCAAGAGAAGAGCGATACTTTGAGCTCAAGGTGATGTGTGCCTTTTACCAGGGCATTTGAACTCTTCATGGTCAGGTCTGCCAGAAGTATATAGACTGGAAAAAGAAAATCATTTGGGGTTGGGCAGGGTCAAGTGTGTTAAGGACATAAAGGTAGGTCACTAAAAGTTGAATGCAACAGCTGATGTATTTGGCCACTCATGTACAGGATGGGTGCCCACTGCTGTAGAGTCCTTGGAAGTGGATCAGGCACATTTCTGTCTCAGAGTGAATGGAAGTGTGTGCGATCTGAATAAGCTTGTAGAGAGTACTGGGTTAGAGTGAGAAAAGTGACCTTGAGATCCAGTGGTCCTCCTCAATCTTTTTCTGATTTTAGAAAATTCTAACTTAATATTTTGGTAATTTTATTTTTTACATGTGAAGCGTGTATGCAGTAGTATTGTGACAGTCTAACATGAACACATCTTACATTTTAATTTTTTTTTTATTTTTACAGACTGCATTTTGATTCATTGAACCCAAATGGGGTATATCTTTTTGTTTCTATGGTTGTGCACAATGTAGATTCATACCATTTATGTCATCATACATGTACATAGGGCAATGATGTCTATCTCATTCCATCATTTTTCATAACCCCCTCCTCCCTCTCTTTTCCCTTTACATAATCTAAATTCTCTCCATTCTTATCTCACCCCATTCCCCCACCCCCATTATATATCATCATCCACTTATCAGGGAAATATTTGGCCTTGGATTTTTTGGTATTGACTTATTTCACTTAGTATGATAGTCTCCAATTCCATCCATTTATTTGCAAATGCCATAATATTATTCTTCTTTATGACTGAATAATATTCCATTGTGTCCTTTTTGTTTGATGTTGTGCTGGTAAGGACTGGAAGGGGTGGCAGTTCCTTTGGAGAATGAAAACTGGAAGCAGGATTGGGAGACATGCAGCCCATTGGAATGATGTGCAGTCAAACACTTTTCTTACTTGTCTGCAGGACCACTCTCATTCTTCATGGCATACTATAAAGGAAAACAGAGGAAGTCTTATCAAACAGATGTTGTGGATAACTGAATAGGGAAAGAAAATGATTTGGTGAATTAAAGTCAAATTACATATTAAAGATTGATCTTGGGATAAACCTCAGTCCTTGAATGGGAAATTTCTGGTCATTTTTGAGAGTGTTTGTGACACGGTTTATCTCCACTTGCCACAAGTGTGGCAATGTGCCAGAAGGTACTTTGTGCCAGGCCTCTGTTGTTTTGATGCCTTTTGCAGCCAGGTTCCAGTGTAGACTGTTAAGTTCTAGGAAGATTCTTTTCTCCCTTTGTGAAGTTCAGGGATAGTGCGCTGGACTGCCCACCACATAGAACTTGTATATGTGTGCATAGTTATCAAATACTGGCACAAATCTGGGAGTCTTTTGTAAATTACCAAATTTTTTATCTGAGAAATTGTATTTCATGAAGGTTCATGCTTTCCTGTAATCAGAGTGACCAAAGTCTAACTAGGTCTAATGGTTTGAGTATTTGCTTCAAAGATGGTCCCTACAATCCAACCTTTATTCAGTGTGTAAGTCTCATCTCTGTAGTAGGCTCTGCAGATTAGAAGATCAATAAAAAAGCTGCCTTTTTTTTTTTTTTTTTTGCAGTGCTGGGGATCAAACCCAGGGCCTTGTGCTTGCAAGGCAAGCACACTACCAACTGAGCTATATCTCCAGCAATAAAATGGAATCATTCTTTAGGACATGTGTTCTAGTGAGTGGGCTATAACTGCCTCATGGCAGTTCATCTCATGTACTTTCTTTAATTGTTTTTTATTTTGCTTTTAATTTTTTACAGACAGCATTTCTATTCCTTGTACACAAATGGGGTGCATCATTTCATTTCTATGGTTATGCAAATGTAGATTCATATCATTTGTGTAATCATACATGTAAAAAGGTAATGATGTCTGCCTCATTTCACCATTTTTCATACCCACTCCCTCTCTTTTCCATCTACATATTCTAAAGTTCCCCCCTTCTTCTCTCATTCTCCACCCCCATTAAATATTGTTCTCCACTTATGGAAAATATTTGGCCTTTGGTGTTTTGAGCTTGGCTTATTTTACTTCATAAGATATTCTCCAATTCTGTCCATTTATTTGCAAATGCCATAATATTTTTCTTCTTTATGGCTGAATAGTATTCCATTGTTTACATATACCAGAGTTTCTTTATCCATTCATCTGTTGAAGGGCATGTGCTTTTTTAAAATAACAACTTTATTGAGGTGTGATCTTCCCACCATGAAATTGACTTGTGAAGTGTTCTGTTCCAGCTCTAGGTCATTAGCACATCCAAACTGTTGTGCACGTACACCACTGCCTATCAGAAATTCTCCTTTACTCTGAAAGAAAACCCTGTTCCCACTTGTAGTCATTCCCATTTATAACTCTTCTCTAACTACAGAAACCATGAGGTTTTGTCTCAATGATATGTCCATTCTGAACATATAATACAGAAGCAATATTCAGTGCATGGCCTTTTGACAACATCCATGTCCTGATGTCAGCTCTTTTTCTTTCCTTTTGCCTTTTGATGGTCATCATTATACTTCACTGAGTCATTTCTTTGGTCCATTTTCTGGCCTGAGTTCTTTGGAGTAAAGAAATGTCACTCCTTCCTTCAACAATTATTTGTCAGATGCCTCCTTTTTGTCACATTTCACAGGTTTCTGTTCTCACTAAATTCAGTCTGATAAAGGTACAATGAGAAACATGAGTAAAACAAACATATAAATGTAATCAAATGATCAAAGAAGCCCTGTCTAAGGATAAAATATTTGTAACAAAATTTGAAAGAGGACCCAATGACACAAAGAGAAGGGGCTAAACATTGGGCAAACCATTTGGACCTAAGGTTGTCAGGAATCTGGTGAGTTCCAAGGCCTGAAAGAAAGCCAGAGTAGCTGCATTGCTTTTAGGAGGGTGTCTCAGGTGAGAGGAGAAGGGCCATGGTCACCTAGCTCTTTTTTGTAAAAAACAGTTTTGGATTCTTCCAGGTGGAGTGCTATGATCTGATTTGGTATAAGAAAATCTGGCTTTCCTTTGAATAATGAAATGCAAGAATCAAATTGGAAGATAATACTTGAAAAGCTTCTGCATATGTACTGTCCATTGACACTGGCAACCTCGGTTAAGATAGGGTAGAAGAAATGAACCAGAGTAGACACATCAAAAAGCTATGTCAAAATGAGAATGGACAGGACTTAAAGATGTGTTGAGTGTAAAGTGGAGTCAGTGCCTGATTTGAGCTCTTTGGTTTACATTTCTCTAAAGTCAAGAAATATGGATTCAAATGTCTTTGAGACACATATGGGAACCCTACACAGATAGATTAACTGGACATTTACATACACACAGGTCTACAGCTCACAGGAAACTTGGAACTGGATAAGCAGATGTGGGATTCATCAGTGTGGAGGGAGTATTGGAAACCTTGTTAGTGGACAACACCTTTTAGGAGGAGATTCTAGAGAGAAGAGATGCAAGCTCCAGTAATCTACATTCATAGAAGAACAGAGTTAAGATGCTCAAGATGCATAAGATAGCAACTGGGGATAAGGTATCAGGGGAGCCTTGTGGCATGCAGCCACCAGGAAGCAGACTTTTCAGCCAATTCCAGCTTTGTTGAGAAGTCTTGACTCAATAGGAAGTGAATTCAGTATAAAAGAAATGAACAAGAAGTCAGCAAAGCAGAGTTAGTTTGGGGGGCATGAGGAAGAAAAGTGAGATGAGAGAAGGGGACTGGGGAGCCTGTCTTTATAGCATTCATTATCTTTGGGTAAAACCTGAACATAACAGACTCAGCTGCACAACCTGGTTAAGAAAACCTCCAGTTCCACTCTCAGCAAAGTTATAAATTGAAAAGCCCCCTGGGGAAAATATCTGCTGTGAACTGATTAGAACATTAAAATTAGACAACCATTGAAGCACTAGTTTATGCTTCACCCAGAATGAATTTTTATGTTTTAATGCTTGGTTTTATTGTTTGCTGATGGTATTGCACTGTTTTTTACCTTGGAAGGTTATAAGCGAGGGGTTATCCTTAGAATTATTTTAGCTTTTGAGAACATGGATCTTTCTTTCTTCTTCAGTCTAGAAGATAGAAATTATTATATCTGAGAGATAACTTCTGTCCTCTGGTGATATACACAATGTGTATATTTTATAGTTCATGTCTATAACTTAATACATGAACCAATTTCAAGAATGGCCTATGCTGTTATTTTGGTGTTTAGAAAAACCACCTGTATGAAGGTTGTGCTCATAGTCTTTTTAACACCTCTCTTTCATTCTATGAATTCATTGAGAAGTCATTATTGCCCAATTCAGTGATCCAAGATATCATTTACCTGTGCTTTGTAGAATTTGGAATTCTCTCTGCAAATCTCTCATGCCAAGTACATTGAACAACTAAGTCACTCTCAATACTTCTATTAACTTTTTCTTCATTTTATTTTTTTACTTTCTATTTTAATAGCTTTTCTTTTTTAATTTATTTTTATTGTAAACAAATGGTATACATCTTGTTTCTCTGCTTGTACATGAAGTAGGGCATACCATTTGCATAATCATACATTTACATAGGGAATGGTATTTGATTTATTCTGTTATTTTTTCCTTCCCTCCACTCTTCCCACCCCACTTTTCCCTCTATACACTCCCTCCTTCCTCCATTCTTGCCTCCCTCCCATACCTCATTAAGAGAAATCATAATCTTGTTTGAAGCACTGAATATGTGTTAAACTTACTGAGTTAAATATCAGTTAAATTTAAAATTTTATCTGTATAAATGAATGTGAAACAATACTCATGTTAATTAAATTTGAAGAGAAAAGAGGCATTGATAACCTGCCTTTGGCTTATCTTTGATCCTTTATTGTGAGTGAACTGTCTAGTTATTTAGTGCTTGACCTTCATCTATTACACTCTTTAAGAACTTGAATAAATTAATTTAGTCATTTTTTGGCCTTGTGAAGAAATAAATAATTATGGCCATCATGAAATTTGAGTAGTATTTATTGATTAAATTTTTTTAAAAAATTCTGAATTGTTCATGGAAAATGTCCCTGATTTACTACAATTTTGTTATCTTACTATTTTTCTTAACATCCTTAGGAATATATAAATAGTAAATATTGAAAAGAGTCAGTGAAAAAATGGTAGCTAAGAAAGTGATCTTGGAAATCAGACTGCATGGGTTTGAATTCTGTCTCTGACACATCATGGCATGTGTCCTTGGGCACATGACCCAGCCTCTCAGGATGAAAACTTCCATCCTTCTGAGGACATAAATCATACCTTTATCCAGTGTCTCCAAACTGTATATGCTACCTCCATGTTATCAGATTGTTGCAATATCACATATTTTTTTCAAATAAGCTTGTTTAATTAATAATGGCCCCAAAGCATATGGATAGTGATGCAAAGGAGGCACCAGGGCATAAAATATTAAGAATGCATTAACACCAGTACTCCGTGGAAACACTGAAGCTACCTAGGAAAAATCCCTGGGGAGTGGTGGTAGTGTTCATGGTTTTACACATCCATTGGGGGTCTTGGAACATATCCCTGGGGATCAGGGGGAGAGACTTCTATATTATTACTTTTTTGAGTGTTTCTAACAAAGGTAGGGACAATGGTGGAAAAATCTGTTGTTAGTTCAAGCAACTCTAATAAAGAAAAATTTTATTTTGTATATTTGATTACCCTCATGCCATCTGGATGTGTAAAAATTATTCCCTTAATTATTTTGTGAAGAAGAGTCCAAATTCTTAATAACAGTATGTAGAAAGGAAATGATGAATTAGTATTGAAATTTTGTGAGATGAGTTGTAACTTATGCAGGTTTTTAAAGATATTATCCAAGCCAATCACAGTGGTACACACCTATATTCCCTGTGCCTCAGGAGACTGAGGCAGAAGGATCACAAGTTCATGGAAAATTCCTGGTATGTTCCTTGGTATGAACTGGGAGTGAGAATCTTATCTTCTCTTTACTGCCTTTCCTTGCCTTACACATTAACCTCAAAATTGAAACAACTAATATTTTGCACCTTCTGTCCTCCACATGTGTCTCATGCTAGCATGCTAAAACTATGTAATCTACCTGTAAGTGTGCATAACTGCACAGATGCAAATGTATGCATCAGAAAACAACTACACCCATTTGATTTCACTTTGAACTTTCATAATTAGATGTGATAGTCTTAATCTGATAATTAAATAAATAATGTTTTCATATTTTAAAACCTATTACAGTGTAAAATTATTTGACTCTTCCTGTGTCTCAAGTAAAATAATACTGATTTTTAGTGTATGACTTGTAATGAAAATAGATTATCTCACATCAGAGAAATGAAAATCAATGTTTTTTCTCCAAGTGGAGTAGTTTCAGGTGGAGAATAAACAAGCTGAAATTTTTTCATACATATCTACCCCTTTTAACATTTTTAACTAAAGAAAATGTTTAAGAAATAGAATTTATGCTTGGGACCTTTTTCCTTTTTCTCCTGGTTTTGTTGCTTTACTGTGAATCATTTCTATTAGAAATCTCCACTGGTATTGAAGGATACATATACCACCAAAAAGGTTAGGAGGAGGAAAGAAAGACTGTTTAGACCATATATCTAGAGGTTGTGTGTGTGAGTGTAGGGTCACCAGTTCAGACTAGTTTGACCTAGATTGCCTCCAATTTTGCAGTAAATGTTTTCTTAGTCCCTGGGAAAACCAATGTGGTTGGCCAACCTGCCTGTTTATAGTTCCTGGGGGTACAATCTTACCTTATTATAATTGTGTCTTTTCTTTACTACTGTTAAATGTTCCACATATTTAAGGAAGTACAGGAAGTAAAAAAAAAATCTAAAATTAACTAACTATTCTATAAATGCTAGGCAAGGCTGAAATATTTTGTGAACAGAGCTAAATTTATTTTCAAAGCATTTCTCTTAGTAATGTATCATTGCCTCTACTAAAAGAACTTGCTACTGATTCCATTTATAGAACATTATTGAAATATACAAATTGCAGGTTACTGAGTATTAGTGAAGTAATAGAGTGTCAAAGTTGAGTGGACTATAGAAAGGCAGATCAAAGGAGCCTTGTGGCCACTGAAAATTCTCTGCCTTGACTCTGTCACAGCAGCCTTTTGGTCAGGTGTCCAGTGTTGATTTTACAGACTGTTAGAAGTTCAGGATGTTGTGCAAAGGGAACACAGGATCTCTGAATTATTATTACTTGAAACTGTTTGTGAATCTGCAGTTATTCAAGAGCTTAGAGAATGGGAATGGAAGGAGAAATATGACACCTGCTAACATTATTAGGAAAAAAAAATTATTCCAAAACACTAGATGGTTCCTAAAAGGGAACTCCTGTAGAAAGTATCTGTATATGTTCTTAGGGGCAGGCAGTGCATTAAGAGCTTTAAGACCATAGATGATTATTATGGTGATAGCACAGTCACTGCTTAATTCCTATTTGATGCTGTGTGCTCCAAGTTCAGTATATCACTATTTCAAAACTGCAGAGACTTCTGAATACTCCTTAGGGATGTAATGCACATCCCTCAAGCCCTAAAGTGCAGTGAAGTAATTAGGAATCCATAGTCAATAGAGTCTGGTGGTACAGAACCTGGACTCAGACAACAAACCAGAGTTCACATCTCATTTACACCTCCTATTGTTTGTATGATCTTTGGCAAATCAGTTATTGTTTTGGGTTTCATTTCTTACATGTAGTATGAGATCAGAGAAGTCAATTTTGTCTCTATCATAGGGCTGCGATGAAGAACAAATGAGACATTGAAAGCACTTCATAAGTGCTGTGCAGATGCCAAATTTGCTGCTCTTATTACTGGAAGCATGTATAGTAGTGGTACACAGAAACTAAGAGATACATTTCATTTTGCTTTTAACAATTGATTTTTAGAAAACCTCTTAACCTTCCATGACTTTGTCTCCTTCTGCAGAATCTCAGTATGTCTGAGTAGATGACAGGTCAACAGTTTTCCAGTTTCCATTTTCCTGCATAATGAGGTAAACATATTAGAGGCAAGAAAGGCATGGATGAAATCACAGGCTATAGTCTCCCAGGCCTCAATTTAAATTTTGCCTCTGCCTCAGTTCTGAGCCATGCATTGCTCTCTGCCCATTCATATCTTGTTCCCTCTGCTTTCCTACAAGAATGGGGTTTTGTTCTGAACAGCATGTGGAAGTCACAATTACTACTATTTTCTACTTCTTTTGTTACTACTACTGCCAGGGTCCAGCCCTAGCAGGAGTCCATGGGTTCCACACTGTTAAACGGAGCACGGGGAGACAGCATCAGTGATGGATGGAGAATGAAAGACGCAGACTCTAGTTCTGGTGCAATCAATCCCACTTTATTCTGGGGAAGGCTGGATTTATATACATTTTTCTTCAGGCTATAATGGTGTACCAGGGGAGCAGATTGGGGCTTGGAGGAATTGGCTCTGTTCTTTCAAATTGAAAAATTTCTGCAAATTACTGGCAATTTACATAAAGTTTTGAGGCAACTGGCTTGGAAATTGGAAAACCACATCAGTATATGATACGGTATAAGAGATCAATGTCATCACTGCCACTAAGGGAGAATGTCTGGAGAACCCTCTGGGAAAATATTATTCCACAATCATACTGGGGAAGTAGAGCACTATTATTGTCTCTATTCCTCATTCAAAAAAACAAGGCCAGGAAATTTTAAAATATGCAAACCAACTGTGTTGAAACCAGAATGAGAATTCAGATCTCCAGTGTTTTGCTCTAAGACATTTTTCCCACCTGGCTATGCTGCATTTTACAAGACACATCAGATTCCTATCTTGAGGAGTGTTCAGACTACAGCTGTTATCAAAGAAAGAAAAAAAAAGAAGATAAAAATAAGAGAAAAGAAAATATTAGAGAAACCCCTTTATTATGCTGGGAAAAGGAGCTAGCCAGGGCTGGACTTTTTCCACCCAAAAGACTAATCTTTTATCTTAATTTTATCCTGCTGAATATTGCTTCAAAAAGTGACCATTTTATGTAAAATGTAATGATAACATGGAATTACAATGATCACTGAACTCACTAATATTATCCCACTTGTTACAATGTAGAACCCAGGTATTCCTATTGTAGTCCATGAACCATCCAACTCATTTGGAAGCAGAACTGGATGTGCATTCTCAGGCTTGATCTGGACATACTGAATCAAATCTCTACTTTAACAAGATCTTCAAGTGATTCCTATGTAAGTTAAAATTTGACAGCCACTAAATAATCCCTTCATGACTGTTAGAAAAATTTTATAAGCATGATAAACATCACTCTCCTGTGTCATTTATTCCCCTTTCTTTATTCCTCTTATGGCTCATGAGATAAAAATAAAATTTTTCTAAATAACAGATTCATAAATTTATTTTTAAGAGAAAACATGCAACTTTCTAAAACATTTACAGAGCCACCTATTTGTAAATTGATCCATTCTGTTCTATCATTCCAGATGTGGAACACCTATAGAAACTTAAATTGTTCAACAAACATATGACTTGTGGTAACTTTGAGAGAATATGTGATTAGTATGTTCACAGATTTGAATACTTAAGACTTAATGAGCTAAAATGCAAAATAATCTTCATGAAACTATAGGGAAAACATGGAAAATATTAATATTTATATAAGTAACTTTCCTTCAATAAGAAAAATAGATGAATGAATCCTATAGAAATAAGCAAAGAAGATGAACAGGCAACTCTCAGAAAATAAAAAGGAAAATAAATGTTTGTAAAAGGGACAGAGAAATCGAGCCCTTCAAAATGAAAATGAAAGTCATAATGGGCTTTCTTCATGGTATCACTGAATAGGATCCAAGAAGCTCACCCCAAGGGGAAATGGCAATCTCAACTTGGCCCTGGCAGGTTCTTGACTTACACAATAGAAAGAAATTTCAGGGCATATCAGAAGAAGCAAACATATTTATTTAGGAAAACAAGGAGATTATATAGAAATGTAAATAAGAGCCAGATATACACTCAAGGGGAGAAGGAGTGCAGGTGCTTGAGACTGAGACCCATTTTAGGGGTAATGGGCTCATCTTTTTAAAAGAAATTTTGTGGATAGTGAACATGAGAAATGGTAAGTGGTTGGGGGACAAGGGGATATCTATCTATTGAGCTCAACCCTTAATCATGGAGCATGGGGTCCATTACAGTTGCCTGCTCCTCTCAGGATCTATGTTAATGTCTTCCAGTCAACACATAATGTGTAGAATATACTGATGAGTCTCTAATGATATTTTCCCCTTCAGTTTATTTAGTCTAAAGAAAATATTATGAAAACTAGCAATATATATGAACATTAATTTGACTCATAATACTCTAAGATTTAAGTTCTTTTAAATAATTTATTTCTGGAGGAGAATAATCTTGGGGAGTAAAGATGAGGATTCTCATGACAACTACTCATATTTAATTTTGCAGTTTCTTTCTTGGTTTTATTTCTATCTACCCTTGTTTATTCTGCCTTTACCTCAAGGGGTATGGAATCAAGTTTTCGTGTTCTTATAAAATTTCAAATGTGACTATATATTTTATAGTAAACTAGTAAAGTTTTTTTTTAAAAAAAGCTGGAGGTGATGAACCTAATAAGTCACTTGTTACCTAACTCATTAAGAAATGTCCCTAATAGATTCTCAGTAGGTTCCCTGAGAAAAGTAATCCCCAATACCATTAGAAGGCAAGTTAAAATATGAATGTGTCCACCTCAGAATAGTGTATGTCACTCATATGCAAACAATGGTCCCCATTCCCTATCCTGGGGGTGTTACATAAACCGGGACCTGTGAGAACTCTCCCCTCCAATTGCTAGTGTTTCACTCTGTTTCCTGCCAATATCTAATTCCAGCCTTACCATCAGCAAAACCCCAAACTGCTGAGCAGAAACTCTAGGTGTATAGCCAGCAGGCTATGGTTTAGTAGGTCCTCCAGGTGATTCTACAGCAACTCACGTTTGATCACCACTGCTGGAAAGAAATTGCTTTCATTCTAAATTTTCAGGAAGTGTTTATCAGACACTTTTTTCCATCCCTGGTGCTAGACAAGAGAGAAACAACTACAGTAATTATATGACAAGCAATAATGCTTCCTGGAACTTATGAGGAGGAATCTTGAACCTTGAGGAACCAGGAAAAATGTTCCAGGAAATAATGTCTAAAGTGAGACCTAAATATTTATTGGTTCATGGATGGTTCATGGACTACAACAGAATAAATAAAAGGGAATCAACAGTCAGAACAAAGGGTGTTTCTGGTGAAGGAAATGATACATGCAAAGCGAAGTTTGAATTTTAACATCAACAACAGAGTACCATGAATGATTTTAAACAGGGGATTACCCAATACAAAACATCTTTAGAAGCATAATTCTGACAATGCACTGGGATGTGGCTAGGCATGAGTGAAACCAGAAGAGCTACTAGGAATGATTGTTGTAGTTTAATTAAGAAATTATAGTGGCAACTTGGATGGCAGAGAAGCAGCAGCTTAAAGAGTTGTTTAGTAGATAGGACATGTGTGATTTTAATCAGCAATGTCCCATAAAACCTTCCAAAGCTCCCTGGTACAATGTTCAGAGGCAGGGTTTTCAGGAAGTGGTTGAATTATGAGGGTTGTAATCTCACCAATGGATTAATCCATTGATATATTCATAGTAGAATAAAATTTTGGGAGAACTGGAAACTGTAAGATATGGGACCAGAAGGCAGTAGGTCCTTGGACGTCTGTCCTTGAGGAATATAACTTTAATCTGACCCACATCCCTATATCTATCTCTCCCCTGTCCCTCACCTTCATTTCAACTATGAAGTGATCAGATTTGTATCACTACATACTCCTTACCTTGATGTTCTGCCTCTTAAATGGGGACAAATCATAAGCCAAATTACATCTTCCCTCTTTTTAGTTGATTGTTCAGGTAATTTGCCAAAGCAATGAATATCTTAATAACATAGGACCCATAACTAAGAAAGGACATTGTTGAGGGTGCATCCTGTTTTCCAGCTTAGAAGAAGGCATTTCGTTTCTGTACAGAAAAATCATAGGTGGAAAGAATAAAATAAAAGAATGATGTACAGAAGACCCTACTTCAAATTTGAATGTATTAAACTTTATGTGTCTGTTGGACACCCACACACAGAAGGGATCCTTAGACATATGGATGTTGAATATAGAGCAGAACAAAACAAAGAAAGAACTTCAAGCAGTCTTCAACAGCAAAATTTTCAAAAAGTTAAGGATTGAAAACATGACCTTTATATTTCATGATAAAGGTGTCCTCACAGACCTTAGGAGAGAAGTTTTTGTGGGAACCTGAGCCAGCTCCTGGATAATAGGGGAACAAGGATGTGGTAGTGATGGCATATATGGCTTTGGGAAGAGGCAACTTGCCACAGTGAGGCAGAAGATGGCAAGAAGTGTACAGGTGTGAGGAAAGTCTGTATCCTAAAGAAAGGTGCACCCAGAAGAAAGGGTTTATGCTGAATTATTTCACTAAATTTTGAGTTTTTGAAATTCATCCATGCTTTTGCATCAATAAATAATTTACTCCTTTATATTGCTAAAAAATAGTGTACCATATGAACATACTATGACTTCTTACTCAAGCTCCAATTAATAGATGTTTGTATTTTTTTGAGTGTTTGGCTGCTGTGCACATTAACAGTTTTGTCAAGTATTTTCTCTTTTGGTATATTTTATTTTTTTTCCATGCTATATATCTAGGACTAAAACTGCTTTTTCACAGAGTCAGTTAATTTTTTTTCATACCATGAATTAAAATTAGTGGTGCTTAACCAATGAATCAAATCCCTGTCTCCTTTTTTTTTTATTTTGAAACAGTATCTCACTAAATTGCTTAGGGCCTTGCTAAGTTGCTGAGGCTGGCCTTGAATTTTGGTTTCTGCCTCTGCTTCCAAGCAGTTAATTTTTATAAGAAAGTTAATAATAGTTTTCTACCTATGTTGTTGCAAATTCTTTTTAATGGACAAATACTATTCCATGTGTACATATGATACCGCTCTTTACCAGTGAAAAGTTCTGCTTCCTCAGGTGTTGAAGTATAACGCTGGAGAAACACGCCGAGGCAAATGTAGAGTGGAAATTAAGCTTTATTAAAGAAAAGTAAAAGCAGACTTCTCCCGGGTGGAAGAAGGGGACCCAAAGGCAGAATCCATGGGATGAGCAAATCTTGTCCCTTTTTTTTTTTTTTTTTTTGTGGTACTGGGGATCGAACTCAGGGTCTTGTGCTTTCCAGGCAAGCACTCTACCAGCTGAGCTACCTTCCCAGTCCGAATCTTGTCCTTTTTATGGGTTTTATTCTCCCATCCTCTCCCCCTTATCTCTTTCCTTCCTGCCTATGGGATTAGGCCTGGTTTTGCAGGTGAGATGTAAAAAGTGAAAAAGGGATGGGACAGGGGGAGGGCCAAAGTGATTCAGACAGGTAAAGGCCCAGGGGGCATTAATCAGCATCTTCCTGCCTGTAGTCTCTGACAAGGGCAGGTAAATTTGGTTATCAATGGGCTCTGTAGGTCTTTGACATTCCATTCACCCAGGGCAGTTTCCAACTTCCAGAGGCAGATGGCTTCATGGCTTCCATTTCCTCAATCTGACCCAATCCCCTATTTCTACACTAACTGCCTGTCCCCAATTCTGGCTTCACATATACAACATTTTCTTTATTGATTCATCAAAACTTCAAGCTTTAAATAATCAGCGGGATATGGTGTGCACACCTGTAACAATAGTGGCTTAGGTGACTTAGGCAGGAGGATCAGAAGTTCAAAACAAGACTCAGCAATTTAGCGAGCCCCTAAGCAACTCAGCAAGAACCTGCTTCAAAATAAAAAGTGTCTTAGTGCTTAATCATCCCTGGGTTCACTTTCTTGTTCAAAAAAAATAATTTGTGATGAATTTTGATAAATTTATGTATAGAAAATGACAAAGAGAAGGTAAATTGAAACAAGTATTATGTATTTTAATTCTGTACACATGAAATTTTTAAAAATAATTGATATAATAAATATCCACAAGAGAGTTGCATAAGATTATTAGTTTTCTAAAATATTTCAAATTATTATGCATTCTTTCCTTGGATTATTTCTTCTTAAAATCATATGTAGGAACTCAAACCTATTATAAAAAACAAAGAAATAGCTTTTCTCTCTAGCTAGACTAAGTCCCTCCTGTTGCAGCATTTACAATTTAGTTGGAGTTTTAGTGGGCATCAGTAGATAGATTTACATGCAAAAGTTAGTTATTAATCCTTTGAAGTATGTTTTCCTACTGAGGAAATGAGACTTAATAGTGATACCACCGTTTACCGGTGACGAGTTCTACTCCTTCTAATGTTGAAGATTGAACACTAGAGAATCATGCCAAGGCAAGCATATTAAGCAGGTTTTATTTAAAGGTAATAATACAGACTTCACCCAGCAGAAAGAAGGGGGCCATGGCTGATGTTCTAAAAGTCCCAAGAAGTGAGCGCACCCTACATCTTTTATAGGTTAAAGTCTCTTTTGTTCTCCAGTTTTCTCCCTTCTTATCTCTCTCTTCTTCCTGCCTATATGACTAGGCCTGGTTTTGCATTAAGTGAGAAGCCATGGGCAGGGGGAGGGCCAAGGTGATTCAGGCAGGCAAGGACCCAGGGGGCATTAATTAGCAACTCCATGCTTGCACTCCTTGATAAAGGCAGGTAAATTTGGTAATCAATGGGCTCTGGAGCTCCTTGACATTCCATTCTCCCAGGGGCAGTCTCCAACTTCCAGAGGCAGATGGCTTCATGGCTTCATTTCCTCGAATTGACCCAATTTCCTATTTCTACACTAACTACCTGTCCTTAATTCTGGCTTCAATAGAATTAGTCAAGGTAATTGTTAGATGGGAGTAAGTAGGTTACATTCAACTTAGGGATGTAGTTGTTAGTATTATTACTATTATTACAACTACTCTGCAGGAAATGCTTCATGTGATCTCAAAACTCAGTATTGTAAAACATGATTACAAATGAGTAAATCTTTCAAATATTATGCCTTGTGAAGCCAAGAAAGTATAAAAAACATCATCCTTAGGAAGGATAGAAGGAATAAACTGGAAAGTTATTATCTTAAAGACATCAAAATATCATTTATATTCTTGGCTAAATATATTACATATTGTTCTTTGTCTAATTAGCCTGACCTAGCTATTTCCCACATTCACTAATGGCAATATATGGTTGCAAGGTAAATTTTTGCTCTAAATTTTACTTTTTCATGTTATCTTCCCAGTCCTCTATAAGAACACTCACACCATAGGCATATTTCTTGCTTGTAAAATGTACTATTTCCAGAAACTATGCCAATTACTGTTAACAAACACTGTGTTTGTATTGCAAACAGAAAGAGTAGCCCTTGATTTCCATAAAATCACCCTTACTGAGTGGATTTCTATTTATAGACACTGTGCAGAATGTTAGTGTGTACAAGACTAACAAGAGTGAAAACTTTATTAACCCTCTGAAGTAGGGTTCAATAGCTCTTTGATTAGTTTTTTAAACTGGAATAAAATGAGAAAAGTAATCAGTTTTCATACATAACTGATCTAAAATTGATCAAAATTGATCCTCAAGATCTACACCTATATAAATTCTACTGAAAAACTTTTCTTTGGATATTTAAATGTGATGTGTTCTTTGTTGTATGTTAAAAAGGAAAATAAATGGTGACATGATTTTGCCACAAATATTTGGCAAACTTGGAATCTTTTTTAGAATTTTTTTAATTCATTAACTTAAAACCCATTCTAAATATTTTTATTATATTTTGCAGTTCACTAAAGAAATACATTTATTTTACAATTTTGCACTCTTCAGTATAGCTGATGTTTTTGAAGTATGATATTTTTGACCCATTCATACCTGTTTGTGTTTTTTTTAATCCAATGGTTCTTTGTTTCTTATGCATTTTCACATGTCCTCATCATTTTCCTTCTCACCTTTTTCTTTCTTTTTTTCCTTTTTCTTTATGTTTAAGATTTAAATGACTCTCAAGTGACTCAGTCAGAGTCACTTGAAAATTAGCTCATACTATTTCTTTATGACACAAAATAATCATTTTATACCTCAATTATGCCATAGTTCCTCACTTGAAGCTGTATAGACTAATCACTTCATTATTTTATTATATGCAGCTATTCTCTTTAATTTTCCCAATAAGAAATTTTAGTAGGTAATTTAGAATAATTATTGTCTTGAATTAAAGAAGTATTTTCCAATATAATTTGCCTGTACTTTTTAATCCCACTGCCTTCTTATAAATCAATCCATCTCCCCACCACCAAAAAAATAAGCAAATGAAGTAAATGCAGTTCTAATTTTTTCCATTTATGTTGAATTATTCTTATGTAACTCAGTAACTGAGAAATTCAAGCATGTAGGGGGAATAATACAGTTTTGTCTAGTTTGTCAACATACAGTTTCTGGTTTTCTATCCAAAAATTAATTTTATGACATATCTGATGGTGTTTCCATGCTATTTTTAGAATTTTATATTGGAATGTGTTGACGTGAATTGAGAACCTTTCAATAGCAATACATGCCTAATTTTTACCATATTATTTTCTGGTATATTACCAAGTACTGCAAGGATTTAACAATCATTCTCTTGTAGATTTAGTGTCTTGCAAATAAAATAGATTTATACAGAAAAGTAACCTATGTATAGGAATTCTTTAATTCTCTCTCAGGGCCTTTTCTACTGCATTTTCCATGTTAGACTCAGTTGACACGTATTATCCACTTCACATGATATTTGGTGATTTTTGATGCAGTTCTGTGCTCTAATTGTCTGGTTGCATTTCTGATCAATGTGGTTTTGAGTTTACAAATCTCCCTGCATTTATTCTGCTTACTATTCATTTCTGCTGATATCATTAATTGTTTAAATAATATTTTTCACATCTTTTCTCTGATGAATAACATACTGATATGTCACCATGAGTTTCTTCACTTTCAAAATTTTTGAGCAGCTTTCCTTGAATGTGTAGAGTATCAAAAATAGATGTACCTTTAAGTGCAAGTAAAATGTTTGGCTAAAACAAAAATATATGTACAGGTTAGATGAAATACACTGGAAAAATTAGAACACATATAGCAATTTGTAGCTCTGTTAACCTGAGCAATTAAAATTTTCAGCCTCAGTTTCCTCTTATAAAATATAAATAGAGAAGTAGCTATGTAAAATCTGGTAGAAGAATGAACAAAGCTATTTTATGTAAAATGCTTAGTTTATCTCACACATAGGATTATCTTGGCTTTAAATAAATATTGTTTTACTTATAAAACTGGCACCATTTGTAAAACCATTGAGAAGTTTTGATGTGGGAAGGAGGACATTCCACATGTGCAGAAATGCTGTAATGGAGGAGACTACTCAGAGGAGGTTAAATTACATGAAAGTAATTGCAATATAATTTAAAAGTGAAAACACATACTTCTTGGAAAAGTAAACATCAGTAACACAGACCGGGGAGCAGTGTATGACAGCATGGTTCATGTGAATAGAACTAGTAGAAAGAGAATATATGAGTTTCTCTGGCAAAGAGACAATCAGTTTGCATTCAATGGAGAAAGTAAGTGTTGCAAATAAGGAGAGTTGAAGTGTCTTCATTTGATTTTGAGACAAAAGGAAAATTTGGAGATTAATTTTTTTACAGAATAAAAGAAGAGGATTGATGTTGAATCCTTTGAGAAGGTTTTTATATGTTGGTTTGTGTTCTGGATTACTGGAGTAACAACATAATGGGCATTGTATAAAAAAGTTTATGTCCCATTTATATGATTAGGAGGAATAGAATTCATAGATACAAAGGCACTGGTTTTGTGTTGAAAGCAGTGGAGAAGTACAAGAAAGTAGTGCACTTATCTTTCCCACTTTCTCTTAAGCCTGTCTGAAATAGAAAATTGTCTTTGCAAGGATGCATTCAGGAAATGCACATAAAGTGAGGGGATGGGGATAAAAAATAGATGTTATTTCAAATGTGGGAACAGTTTGAGAAACATGGAAACAATATTAGAAAGACTTTCAATATGTACTTATTGAATGTTGGGCTTATATTTGTCTGATACATAGTATTGAAATGAAAAATTATATACATCATAAACTTAAAAATGAGTGATTGACTCATACATGCTCTTCTTTATTCTTACATAACAAATATATAGCCAGTTTTTGTGGAGTCTAAACCAACTGAGTGAAGTCAGCATCCCACATTATTAAATACTATGAAAAACAAAACAAAACAGTAATGAAATAGAAAACAGTAAAAATGTCTAGGTAGCTTATCAATTTAAGTATGGCACAAAAATTAAACTCAGGGAATGTTACTATTTACTTTTGATAGTACAAAAGAGCAGTTTATGAATTAAAGTCTTTTGTATGATCTAATACTTTTCTGCCAGGTAAGTACTTGCTTACCTGTTAAACTCCATATTTTTTCTTTTATAAGCAGAGCATTCAAGTTGAACATTGAATTTACAAAGTGGAAATTTTTACAGTGTCAACCTTGTTCTGTTTCCTAATCACTTCAAAATGTTATCTCAAATATCTCCCTCACTAAAGTAATAGATTTGAAGTTATTAAACTTTTATTATTAAAAAATTATTGTTTTTGGAACCATTATACTAACACAAAAAATGCTTGCTGTGTGAGGACATAATCATAGTGGTTGAATGGTAGTTTAGTAGAAAGTAGAAAGGGATTTCCTTAGAGCTGCTTTAAAGAATACTAGCTATATGTATTATGAAAGAGGCTTTCATAACAAGTGTAACAAAAAGATGATTAAAATATGGTTGCTAGAGTCTTCTTGTGAAGAATAAATCTTTTCAATTCATTTATATATAATACAAAAAATATTTGTATAGATATTTATAGCACATTCTCCCTCTTGAAGAGAAAATATACCATAGGAGAAGTTCAGCTAGAATATTTTCCTTCTATGCTCCTCTCTCTCCTCCATAGGATAAAAGAGATACAATATGCTAGTATTATTTTAACATTCTTAGAACATCTCACTCTGCTTCTTTGATCTAATGCCCTGTTAATAAAATATCTCATAGTATATTATATTTATGGAGCAAGAACTTCAAGGAGCACTCATTTGATAATGTACAAACAAAAATGCTTATCAAATAAAGCACATGAGAACCAGAAATATACTTTCATGAGAAATGACCTGGAGACTATTCTTTTATCACACTCCTGTTAATGATTGTTAGACTATGATTATAGGCTTTGTAATTAATTTCAAATAATCCAACACCACTGAGAATTAGTATGGGTTCAGTATGATTTGTTAATCAGGATAGAGTACTTCACAGCTAAGCAGAAATAGAAATTGCAGCATAATGTGAGCTTTTCAACACTGGCTTCATGTTCAATGACTGGAGAAAGTGCATAGACATAATACAGGACAATTTTATCATTCTCAGGAAATCCAAACTTTCTCTCCTATTACTACCATACATACCCAGGTCACCACCACCTCTGATCTGAACTCCTGCCCTGAAAGTTATTTTCCCTGTTTCCATTACTGCGTATGCCCACCCTGTTCTATTCGCTATGCTGCAATCAGTGCTTTGTTTACTAATAAATCATATTATGCCATGCACTCTATCCCGGAAACACTCTGTTGCTTTCTGTCACATTATAATATATACTTTGAAATTCTGGCAAAGAGATAAAGGCAAGACATGACATATTCTGACTGCTGTTACTGCTCTTTGCTTCAAGTTACCCTGAGATTCTCCCCTGTCCCACACTAAGGAGTGTGTGGTATGTATTTGTATATTATTTTTCTGGTAACAGGAATAAATCCAAGGAAGTATATCCATAAACACTTAGTCACATTCCAACCATCCCATCTTTATAAAATTTTGAGACAATGTCTCTTTAATTTGCATTGGGTCTTGAAAGTATAATGCTCCTGACTCACCCTCCCAAGCTGCGGGCATTGAACGCATGTGCCATCACACACAGATAAGGAATGTTTTTATCAGCATATTTGTATTGTTCTGTCCATATGAAATGCTCTCAAAGCATTGAGTTTCTTGGTATTGGTATTGATAGTACTCTCTGCCTTCATTCAGGCCTCTATACAAGATATTTTTCACATTATTCAGCCTGACCTAATACACCATTCTAAGACCCTTCTATCACCTTATTTAATCTATTATTTCAGTGCACTTCTTTTTTAAATTTATTTTTATTATAAACAAATGGAATACATGTTGTTTCTGTTTGTACATGAAGTAAAGGCATATGATTTGTGTAATCATACATTTACATAGGTTAATGGTGCTTGATTCATTCTGTTATTTTTTTCCTTCAACTCACCCATCCTACCCCTCTTTCTGCTCTATACAGTCCCTCCTTCCTCCATTTTTGCCCCCTTCCACCCCCCCATTATGTGTCATCATCCACTTATCAATGAGATCATTCATCCTTTGGTTTTATAAGTTTGACTTATCTGACAGCATGATATTCTCCAATTTTATCCATTTGCCTGCAAATGCAATAATTTTATTTTTCATTATAGCTGAGTAATATTCCACTGTATATATATACCACAGTATCTTTATCCATTCATCAAATGAAGGACATTTAGGTTGATTCCACAATCTAGCTATTGTGAATTGAACAGCTATGAACATTGATGTGGCTGTATCTCTGTAGTATGCTGATTTTAAGTCCTTTGGGTATAGGCCAAGGAGTGGGATAGCTGGGTCAAATGGTGGTTCCATTCCAAGTTTTCTAAGGAATCTCCATACCACTTTCCAGAGTGGCTGCACTAATTTGAAGCCTCACCAGCAATGAATGAGTGTACCTTTTTCCCCACATCCTCGCCAAACCTATTGTTGTTTTAATTCTTGATAATTGCCATTCTAATTGGGGTGAGATGGAATATTAGGGTAGTTTTGATTTGCATTTCTCTTATTACTAGAGATGTTGAACATTTTTCATATATCTGTTGATTGCTTGTAGATCTTCTGTGAAGTGTCTGTTCATATCCTTAGCCCATTTGTTGATTGGGTTATTTGTATTCTTGGTGTAGAGTTTGAGTTCTTTATATATTCTAGAGATTAGTTCTCTATCTGAAATATGAGTGGCAAAGATTTTCTCCCACTCTTGCTGATATCACCTTGCTGATAGTTTCCTTTGCTGAGAGGAAGCTTTTTAGATTGAATTCATCCTAGTTATTGATTCTTGCTTTTATTTCTTGTGCTATGGGAGTCCTGTTAAGGAAGTCTGATCCTAAGCACACATGTTGAAGATTTGGACCTACTTTTTCTTCCATAAGATGAAGTGTGTCTGGTCCGATTCTGAGGTCCTTGATCCACTTTGAGTTGAGTTTTGTGCAGGGTGAAAGATAAGGGTTTAGTTTCTTTCTGCTGCATATGGATTTCCAGTTTTCCCAGAACCATTTGTTGAAGATGCTATCTTTTCTCCATTGCATATTTTTGACCCTTTGTCTAGTATTAGAAAATTGTACTTATTTGGGTTTGTGTCCAAGTCCTCTATTCTGTACCATTGAACTACATGTCTATTTTGGTGCCAATACCATGCCATTTTTGTTACTATTGCTTTGTAGTATAGCTGAAGTTCTGGTATTGCGGTACCCTCTGTTTTATTCTTCCTGCTAAGGATTGCTTTAGCTATTCTGGGTTTCTTATTTTTCCAGATGAATTTCATGATTGCTTGCTCTATTTCTGTAAGGTACATCATTGGGATTTTAATTGGAATTGCATTGAATCTGTATAGCACTTTTGGTAGTATGGCCATTTTGACAAAATTATTCTGCCTATCCAAGAACATACGAGATCTTTCCATCTTCTATGGTCTTCCTCAATTTCTTTCTTCAATGTTCTGTAGTTTTCTGTAGAGATCTTTTACCTCTTTGGTTAGATTGATCCCAAGTTTTTTTTTTTTTTTGAGGCTATTGCAAAGGAGTTGTTTTCCTCATTTTCCTTTCAGATGTTTCATGACTTGTGTATAAAAATGGTTTAGATTTATGCTTAATATGTTGATGTTGTAGCCTGCTATTTTGCTGAATTCATTGATGAGTTCTAGAATTTTTCTGGAGCAGTTTTTTTGATCCTCAAAATATAGAATCATCTCATCAGCAAATAATGACAGCTTAAGTAACTCTTTTCCTATTAGTACCCCTTTAATTTCTTTAGTCTGTGTAACAGCTGTGGCTAGTATTTCAAGAAGGGTGTTGAATAGAAGTGGTGAAAGAGGACATCCTTGTCTTGTTCCTATTTTTAAAGGGAATACTTTCAGTTTTTTTCTATTAAGAATGATGCTTGCAATAGGCTTAGCATAAATAGCCTTTACAATGTTCAGATATGTTCCTTCTATCCCTATTTTTTCTAGTGATTTGAGCATGAAAGGGTGTTGTATTTTGTTGAATGCTTTTTCTGCATCAATTGAAATAACCACATGATTCTTATCCTTAAGTCAATTGACATGATGGATTACATTTATTGATTTACAGATGTTAAACCATCCTTGCATTCCAGGGATGAACCCTCTTGATCGTGGTGCACAATTTGCTTAATATGTTTTTGGATACAGTTTGCCAGTATTTTGTTAAGGATCTTTGCATCTATATTCATCAAGGATATTGTTCTAAAATTTTCTTTCCTTGTTATGTGTTTGCCTGGTTTAGATATGAGGTTAATATTAACTTCATAGAATGAGTTTGGTAGGGTACCCTCATTTTTCTATTACCTGAAATTCTTTGAGAAGTATTGGGGTGAGTTCTTTAAAGATCTTGTAGAATTTCTCTGAGAATCCTTCTGGTCCTGGGTTTTTCTTGGATGGTAGATTTTTAATGGCTTATTCTATTTCATTGCTTGATATTGATCTGTTTAAATTGTGTATGTCCTTCTGGTTCAGTTTGGGAGGAGCATCTGTCTCTAGAAATTTGTCAAGGTCTTCGGTAGTTTCTATTTTGTTGGAATACAAATTTTCATAGTAGCTTATCATTATGTTCTGTATATCAGTGGTGTCTGTCATGATGTTTCTTTTTTCATCATGAATTTTAGTAATTTGAGTTTTCTCTCTCCTTCTCTTTGTTAGTGTGACTAAGGGTTTGTCTAATTTGTTTACTTTCTCAAAGAACCAACTTTTTGTTTTGTCAATTTTTGAATTGTTTCTTTTGAAATCAATTTCATTGATTTCAGCTTTCATTGTAATTATTTCCTGTCTTCTACTACTTTTGCTGCTATTCTGTTCTTCTTTTTGCAGGGCTTTGAGCTGTAATGTTGGGTCATTTAGTTGTTCACTTTTCATTCTTTTCTGGAATGTGCTCCATGCAATTAATTTTCCTCTTAGTACCGCTTTCATAGTGTCCCAGAGATTTTGATTTGTTGTATCATCATTCTCATTGACCTCTAAGTCTTTTTTATCTCCTCCTTGATGTTTTATGTTAACCATATTTCATTAAATAGCATATTATTTAGTCTTCAGTTGTTGGAGTAATTTCTGTTTTTATTTTGTCATTGATTTTTACCCTCAGTCCATTATGATCTGATAGAACACAAGGCAGTATCTCTATTTTTTTTGCATTTCCTAAGGGTTGCTTTGTGGCATAACATATGGTCTATTTTCAAGTAGGTTCTATGTGCTGCTGCAAAGAAAGTGAATTCATTCATTGATGGATGGAATATTCTTTATATATCTATTAAGTCTAGGTTATTGATTATGTTATTAACTTCTATGGTTTCCTTGTTTGGTTTTTGATTGGAAGATCTATCTAGTGGTGACAGCGGTGTGTTAAAGTCACCCAGAATTATTGTGTTGTGATCTATTTGATTACTCAAATTGAGAAGGATTTGTTTGATGTACATGGATGCACCATTGTTTGGGGCATAAATATTTACTATCAGTTTTGTCTTCCTGATTTATGGTTCTCTTAAGCAGTATGAAATGTCCTTCTTTATCCCTTCTGACTAACTTTGGCTTGAAGTCCACTTTATCTGATATAAAGATGGAAACCCTGCTTTTTTACAGAGTCCATGTGCATGTTATGTTTTATCCCATCCTTTCACCTTTAGTCTGTGGATGTCTTTTTCTATGATATGTGTCTCCTTCAGGCAGCATATTGTTGGGTCTTTCTTTTTAATCCATTCTGCCAGTCTATGTCTTTTGATTGATGAGTTTAGGCCATTAACATTCAGGGTTATTATTGAGATATGATTTGTATTCACAGACATTTGGGTTTATTTTTCATTTTTAACTTGGCTTGGTTTCTCTTTTGAGTGGATTTTTCTCTAAGGTATTTCCTCCCTTTGCTGACCTACATTATTGTTTTTCATTTCCTCCTCATGGAATATTTCATGGAAAACATTCTGTAGTGCAGTCTTTCTATTTGGAAATTCTTTTAACTTTTGTTTATCATGGAAGGATTTTATTTCTTCTTCAAATATGAAGGTTAGTTTTGCTGGGTATAGAATTCTTGGTTGACAACCATGTTGTTTCAGAGCTTGAAATACATTGTTCCAGGCCCTTCTAGGTTTTAGAGTCTGGGTTGAGAAGTCTGCTCATATCTGTCTTTGTTTCCTCCCTATATGTAATTTGATGCTTTTCTCTCACAGCCTTCAAAATCCTATCTTTATTTTGAATGTTAGTCATTTTCATTATAATGTGCCTTGATGTGGATCTGTTGTGATTTTGTGCACTTGGTGTTCTGTAAGCCTCTTTTATTTGATTTTCCATTTCATTCTTCAGGTTTGGGAAATTTCCTGATATTATTTTATTGAATATGTTGTTCACTCCTTTGGTTTGTATCTCTGTGCTTTCTTCAACCCAAATAATTCTTAAATTTGGTCTTTTCATGTTGCTCCATTGTTCTTGGAGATTCTCTTCATGATTTCTTACCATCTTCTCTGTTTGGGAAACTTTATTTTCAAGATTAAATATTTTTTTCTTCATTGTCTGAGGTTCTGTCTTCCAAGTGGTGTAGTCTTTTGGTGATGCTTTCCATAGAGTTTTTTTATTTGGTTTATTGTTTCCTTCATTTCAAGGATTTCTGTTTTTTTTTTTTTTTTTTTTTAGAATCTGTATCTCTATGTTGAAATGATCTTTTTCTTCCTGCAGTTGCTCTTTCAACTGCTTATAGGTATTATCATTCATTGCCTGAATTTGCTCTCTTATCTCATCCTTTGCTTTGTGAATCATCTTAATCAAGTATAATCTGAAGTATTTTTCTGACATTTCTTCTAACATACTGTCCTTGGACTCTATTAACATAGAATCTAGATTTTTTTTGATCATTTTCTTCCCTTGTTTTTTCATGTTCATGTTTCTTCCCCTCTAGCAGTGCAGATCTGGGGTATCGCACTTTCCCCCCTATAGGCTTATAGTGGGCCTATAGGTTTCCAAAGCCTTTGCTTTAAGGGGGAGAGAAATATTAGCAGTGCCCCATTCAGACAGTATACAATCCTAGATCAAATAGTCCCTATGAGGACTTTAACAAAATTGTCATAATAAACAGAATGAGTCCAAATATTTTCTTCGGTATAACAGACAGATCTGCAATATGGTTTGCAGTTTCTAATGGAGAACAAAAAGAATTCAGAGGGATGTAGGATGTAGCTGTTAATGGGAAAAGAAAAGAATATACAGAAATTCTAGATAATAGAAAGGTTTGGGAGTATAATCAAAAGAAATTGGATGTTAGCATGCAAAAAGGGAGAAAGAGACTTTGAGGAAACAGTTAAACAGAAGGAAAGAAGAGCAAGAAAAGTAAAGAAATAAAATTTAAAATTGTTCAATAAGGAGAAAAAAGAAAATCTACATTATAACAATCATATAGCTTTAAACCTCCCAGTCTTCAGTAGCCTGATGCATGAGAGGTACCTGGCAATTAGCTTCAAGTCTCCAGCAGTCTTCTCAGTATGGGGTTTGCCCCACCTAAAGATCAGAGCTGTGGCTTCCAGGATTATCCAAGATGGCTGCTCTGGCTTCCAAATATGTTGGCAAATGGGGAGCTGCAGCTCGGGGTGTGGACATGCTCAGATGGAGGTCCTGGAGGTGGGGTGCAGTTTTTCAGACAGAGTTTTTGTAGGTCGGGTGTGTTTGATGTGATTGTGGGATTCTTGAGGCTAGGTGCAATCAGTCGGTCTGGGGTCCTGGTGATAGGATTCAGTCAGTTGCTCTGGGAGTCCTGGCAGTAGGGAGCAGACAGTCATTGTGAGGGTCCCAGAGGCAGGGAGTGATCGGTCAGGCTGAGGGATCCTGGAGACAGGGCTCTGTTGGTCTGGCCAGGGGTCCTACAGGGCCTGGAATCCATCCCAAAATTACAGCAGCCACATGTATTCAAACCTGCAGGTACTGCAACAGTGAACTTCCAGGCAACAGCAGGCAACTGGTGCTCCACTGGTGGTCGGTGATCAGTTTGCTGACTCTTGTTGGACAACTGGGAGGTGAATCTCATGCGGTGGGTGATGGATAGGTGTAAGGCAGGTGATGGGCAGGCAAGAGGCAGGCAATTGGTGGATGATAGGTGCCTAACAGTGAGCAATCTGCACGCAAAAATGGCGTTCATATCCTGGCAGACTGCAGGTGATCACAGTAGAAAAATGGGGTAAACAGCAAGGGATCGATAAGCAGCAAAAACTGCCTCATGAAAAAACAGATATCCTCTGCTTGAAACTGGAGTTACAGAGTGACAAGGAGCACAGCCTCCCTGTAGTCTGGCATCCTGGATCCCCCTTCATTTCACTTTTTACTGTAAAATATTTCATGTGTGCTCACTAATTTCTTTCTCATCCAGTAAACATAAGGTGCATGAGGGAAGGGGCTTGTTTGTTAATTCCAGGGTCAAGCAAGTATTAGGACCTTAAATATGTAATCTGATGCTTTTCTCTCACTGCCTTTTAAATTCTGTCTTTATTTTTTATGTGAGATATTTTCATTATAATGTACCTTGGTGGGTATCTGTTGTATTTTTGTGCATTTGGTGTTCTGTAAGCACTTGTATTTGATTTTCCATTTAATTCTTCAGTTAGGGAATTTTTTTAATATCATTTCATTGAATTGGTTGTTCATTCTTTTGCTTTGTATCTCTGTGCCTTCCTCAATTCCAAAAATTTATAAATTTCATCCTTTTAAGATATCCCAGAGTTCTTGAAGATTTCATTCATGATTTCTTACCTTCTTCTCTGTTTGGTCAACTTTATTTTTGAGATTAAATATTTTGTCTTGGGGGTTTCAAGATGGTGGACTAGAGGGCAGCTGCATTTCATGTTGCTCCAGGAAGCAGGATTCAAAAGAGGATATAGTGAGAAACTTGGGACCAACTGAAAGCCGCTGGGTGAGTCTCTCCCATTGGGGAGGTGTCCTGGTTGGGGTAGTAGTCCCGGAATGCAGGGAACTTTGTGAAGTAGAGTTGCCTGGTGAGATGCCCCTCCCCCCGCTGGAGTGGTAAACACGGACAACTGGGAACATCATAGAGGTGGCTGCTCAGCACAGCGCTTGGACTTGGAGCAACCACTGGGGCTCCGGGCAGCTGCCTGAGGAGGAGCTGCAAGGCGAACTGTTTAGACTCAGAGTGACCACTTCTGAACACCAGGGGGCTGCCTGGAGGAAGAGGAGGAATGTGGTGGGTTGCTTGGTCTCGGAGTGACTGCTCCTGAACACCTGGGGGGCTACCCTAAGGAGGAGGAGGAACAGGGCGGGTGACTTGGACTTGGAGTGACTGCCTAGGGCTATGGGGGGTTGGTGGGAGGAGGAGATGCGAAGTGAGTTGCTTGGACTCCTAGTGACTGTGTCGGAACACCAGGTGGCTGTCCAGAGGAAGAGGTGTGTGGCGGGTCTTGGGACTCAGAGCTATTGTACGGGTCTCCAGGTGGTGGCTCAGAGGAGGGGCCACATAGGAAGGTGATTAGGTGCAGAGCAGGGTTCCAGGACCTAGGCAAATTCTTGGTGGAAGAGCCACACAGAGACATGCTTAGGGGCAGAGCAAAGGTTCCAGGACTGCGGGCAGATTCCCTGAGGAGAGGCAGCCTAAGGAGACTCGGCTGCGAAGGGTGAGGATCCCAGGCACAGGAGGTAGTTCCGGGTCCCTGGGAGCATTGCACAGGAAGGCAGCCCAGCCCAGGCAGTAGATGTAGATTGAGGGGAATCTCTAGGAGGGGAAATAACCAGCGAGACCTCACCACCAAATGATTCTTCCCTGCCGGGTGAGGTATTCCCACAAGGACGGTAAAACCAGAGACATAGGCACAAACAGGCCTTGCCTCAGCCCACAGCCTAGTTCCTCTTTGGATGACCATTGGCCAACAAGTGGAGGCACCTCTGCCCACTATCAGGAAATATACCCCACCAGAGGGTCACCACCTCTAGAGAGGCAGCTTCCTTGTCGAGCACCACATTATCAACTTCCTCCAACACTTCAGGCTACTGAAGGATAAGAGGGGATATACTAGCAATCTTCAGGGACATTATAAGTCAATAGAGGAAATCTGCAATATGTTAGTGATCCATTGATTCCTGAACAATATGAGAAAACAAGGGAAGAAAAAGCCCCAAACAAGTCTACATGTTACATCAATAAAACCCAATGACAGCATGGCAGAAGAAATGACAGAAAGGGAGTTCAGAATGTACATAATTAAAATGATCAGGGAAGGAAACAATGAGATGAAAGAGCAAATGCAGGCATTGAATGATGAGATGATAGAGCAACTGCAGGCATTGAATGATGGCACCAATCGACAGTTAAAAGAGCAAATACAGGAAGCAAAAGATCATTTCAATAAAGAGTTAGAGATATTGAAAAAAAAGAAACAGAAATCCTTGAAATGAAGGAAACAGTAAACCAAATTAAGAACTCCATAGAAAGCATAACCAATAGGATAGAACACCTGGAAGACAGAACCTCAGATACTGAAGACAAAATATTTAATCCTGTAAACAAAGTTGAACAAACAGAGAAGAGGGTAGGAAATCATGAACAGAATCTGCAAGAACTATGGGATATCATGAAAAGGCCAAATTTGAGAATTATTGGGATTGAGGAAGGCTTAGAGAAACAAACCAAAGGAATGAACAATCTATTCAATGAAATAATATCAGAAAATTTCCCAAATCTGAAGAATGAAATGGAAAATCAAGTTCAAGAGACTTATGGGACTTCAAATACACAAAATTACAACAGACCCACACCAAGGCACATTATAATGAAAATACATAACATACAAAAAAAAGACAGAATTTTAAAGGCTGTGAGAGAAAAGAACCAAATTACATTCAGGGGGACACCAATATGGATATCAGCAGATTTTTCAATCCAGACCCTAAAAGCTAGAAGGGCCTGGAACAACATTTTTCAAGCTCTGAAAGAAAATGGATGCCAACCAAGAATCTTATACCCAGCAAAACTTACCTTCAATTTTGACGATGAAATAAAATCATTCCATGATAAACAAAAGCTAAAAGAATTTACAAAAAGAAAACCAGCATTACAAAACATTCTCAGCAAAATATTTCATGAGGAAGAGATAAAAAACAAAGAAGCAAATCAGCAAAGGAAGGAATTATCCTAAAGGAACTGTCAAATAAAGGAGGAACCAATATGTGTCAAAAAAGAAATTAATAAATAAATAAAATTTTAAATATGAACCAAATGACCGGGAATACAAATCATATCTCAATAATAACCCTGAATGTTAATGGCCTGAATTCATCAATCAAAAAACATAGACTGGCAGATTGGATTAAAACGAAAGAACCAACAATATGTTGCCTGCAAGAGACTCACTTCATAGAAAGAGATACCCATAGACTAAAGGTGAAAGGATGGGGAAAAACATACCATGCACATGGACTCAGCAAAAAAGGTGGAGTATCCATCCTCATTTCAGATAATGTGGACTTCAAGCCAATATTAGAAGGGATAAAGAAGGTCATTTCATACTGCTTAAGGGAAGCATAAATCAGCAAGATATAACAATCATAAACATCTATGCCCCAAACAGTGGCTCATCCATGTATGCTAAACAAATCCTTCTCAATTTTAGAAACCAAATAGACCAAACACAATAATACTAGGCGATTTTAACACATCTCTCTCACCACTGGACAGATCTTCCAAATAAAAATTGAACAAAGAAACCATAGATCTCAATAACACAATCAATAATTTAGACTTAACAGACATTTATAGAATATACCATCCAATCAAGAGCAAATACACTTTCTTCTCAGCAGCACATGGATCCTTCTCTAAAATAGACCATATATTATGCCACAAAGCTAGTGTCAGCAAATACAAGAAGATAGAGACACTACCTTGTATTCTATCAGATCATAATGGATTGAAGTTAGAAATAAATGAAAGAGTAAAAAACAGAAACTACTCCAACACCTGGAGATTAAACAATATGCTACTATATGATGAATGGAAAACAGAAGATATCAGGAAGGAAATTAAAACATTCTTAGAAGTAAATGAGAACAAAGAAACATCATATCAAAATCTCTGGGACACTATGAAAGCAGTACTTAGAGGAAAATTTATTTCATGGAGTGCATTTAATAAAAGAAGCAAAATTCAAAAATAACCTAACACTACAGCTCAAAGATCTAGAAAAAGAACAGACCAACACCAAAAAGTAGTAGAAGACAGGAAATAGTTAAACTCAGAGCTGAAATCACCAAAATTGAAACAAAAGAAACAATACACAAAATTGACAAATTAAAAAGTTGGTTCTTTGAAAAAATAAACAAAATTGATAAACCTTTTGCCACACTAACAAAGAGAAGATGAGAGAAAACCAAAATCACTAAAACTCGGAATGAACAAGAAAATATCACAACAGAAACAAGTGAAGTACAAAATATAATTAGAAGCTATTTTGAAAATCTGTAGTCCAACAAAATAGAAAATTTCGAAGACATCAACAGGTTTCTAGAGACATATGAATTGCCTAAACTGAATGAGGAGGACATACACAATTTAAATAGACCAATTTCAAGTAATGAAATAGAAGAAGTCATCAAAAGGCTACCAACAAAGAAAAGTCAGTGACCAGATGGGTTCTCAGCCGAGTTCTACAAAACCTTTAAAGAAGAGCTCATTCCAATACTTCTCAAAGTATTCCATAAAATAGAAGAGGAGGGAAGCATCCCAAACTCATTCTATGAAGCCAATGTCACCCTGATACCTAAACCAGACAGAGACACATTGAGGAAAGAAAATTTCAGACCAAAATCCTTAATGAACATTGATGCAAAAATTCTGAACAAAATTTTAGCAAATCGCATACAAATACATTAAAAAGATGGTGCACCATGATCAAGTGGGTTTCATCCCAGGGATTCAAGGTTAGTTCAACGTAAGGAAATCAGTAAATGTAATTCACCATATCAATAGACTTAAAGCCAAGAATCACATGGTTATTTCAATAGATGCAGAAAAAGCATTTGATAAAATACAGCACCCCTTCAAGCTCAAAACACTACAAAAATAGGGATAGTGGGAACATTCCTTAACTTTGTAAAGGTCATCTATGCTAAGCCCATGGCTAATATTCTAAATGGTGAAAAACTGAAAGCATCCCCCTAAAAACTGGAATAAGGCAGGGATGCCCTCTTTCACCACTTCTATTCAATATCGTCCTTGAAACTCTAGCCAGGGCAATTAGACAGACAAAAGAAATTAAAGGGATACAAATTAGGAAAAGAAGAACTCAAACTATCCCTATTTGCTGATGATATGATTACATACTTAGAGGAACCAGGAAATTCCACCAGAAAACTTTTAGAACTCATAAGTGAATTCAGTAAAGTAGCGAGATATAAGATTAATGCACATAAATCTAAAGCATTTTTATACATAAGTGATGAATCTTCAGAAAGAGAAGTTAGGAAAACTACCCCATTCACAATAGCATCGAAAAAATAAAATACTTGGGAATCAATCTCACAAAAGAGGTGAAAGACCTCTACAAGGAGAACTACAGAACACTAAAGAAAGAAATTCAAGAAAACCTTAGAAGATGGAAAGATCTCCCATGTTCTTGGATAGGAAGAATTAATATTGTCAAAATCGCTATACTACCAAAAGTGATATACAGATTCAATGCAATTCCAATTAATTCCCAATGATGTACCTTGCAGAAATAGAGCAAGCAATTATGAAATTCATCTGGAAGAATAAACAACCGAGAATAGCTAAAGCAATCCTTGGCAGAAAGAGTGAAGCAGGGGGCATCGCAATACCAGATCTTCAACTCTACTACAAAGCAATAGTAACAAAAACGGCATGGTATTGGTACCAAAATAGAAAGGTGGATCAATGGTACAGAATAGAGAACACAGACACAAACCTGAATAAATACAATTTTCTCATACTAGACAAAGGGGCCAAAAATATGCAATGGAGAAAAGATAGCCTCTTCAACAAATGGTGCTGGGAGAATTGGAAATCCATATGTAACAGAATGAAACTAAATCCATATCTCTCTCCATGCAAAAAGCTAAATTCAAAATGTATTAAGGACCTCAGAATCAGACCAGAGACCTTGCATCGTATAGAAGAAAATGTAAGTCCAGATCTTCAACATGTCAGCTTAGGACCAGACTTCCTCAACAGGATTCCCATTGCACAAGAAATAAAAGCAAGAATCAATAACTGGGACAGATTCAAACTAAAAAGCTTTCACTCAGCAAAGGAAACTATCTGCAATGTGAAGAAAGAGCCTACAGAGTGGGAGAAAATCTTTGCCAATCATACTTCAGATAGAGCACTAATCTCCAGAATCTATAAAGAACTCAAAAAACTCTACACCATGAATGCAAATAATCCAATTGACAAATGTGCTAAAGAAATGAATAGACACTTCACAGAAGAAGATCTACAAGCAATCAACAAACATATGGAAAAATATTCAACATCTCTAGTAATAAGAGAAATGCAAATCAAAACCACCCTAAATTCCATCTCACCCGAATTAGAATGGCGATTATCAAGAATACAAGCAACAACAGGTGTTGGCGAGGATGTGGGGAGAAAGTTACACTCATACATTGCTGGTGGGGCTGCAAATTAGTGCAGCCACTCTGGAAAGCAGTGTGGAGACTCCTTAGAAAACTGGGAATGGAACCACCATTTGACCCAGCTATCCCACTCCTTGGCCTATACCCAAAGGACTTAAAATCAGCATATTACAGAGATACAGCCACATCAATGTTCATAGCTGCTCAGTTCACAATAGCCAGATTGTGGAACCAACCTAGATGTTCTTCAATTGATGTATGGATAAAGAGATTGTGGTATATATATACAATGGAATATTACTCAGCCATAAAGAATGATAAAATTTTGGCATTTGCAGGCAAATGGATGAAATTGGAGAATATCATGCTAAGTGAGATAAGCCAATCTCTAAAAACCAAAGGATGAATGATATCACTAATAAGAGGATGATGACACATAATGGGGGGTGGGAAGGGTTAGTGTTAGGGTTAGAGTGAGGGTTAGGGAGGGGGACAAGAATGGAGGAAGGACTGTAAAGAGGGAAAAGAGGGGTGGAAGGGGTAGGGCGGATGGGAAAAAATAACAGAATGAATCAAACAACTTTACCCTATGTAAATTTATGATTACACAAATGGTATGCCTTTACACCATGTACAAACAGAGAAACAACATGTGACCCATTTGTTTACAATAAAAAAAAATTAAAAAAATTTTGTCTTCATTTTCTGAGGTTTTGTCTTCCAAGTGATCTAGTCTGTTGGTGATGCTTTCCATTGAGTTTTTTATTTAGTTTATTGTTTCCTTCATTACAAGGTTTTCCATTTGGTATTTTATTTTTAATTTTTTGGGACTCTTTCTCTATTGAAATGGTCTTTTGCTTTCTGCAGTTGCTCTTTCATCTGCTTATTCAAGTGATCATTCATTGCCTGCATTTGCTGTTTTATCTCATCCTTTGCTTCATAAATCATTTTAATTATGTATATTTGAAAATCATTTTCTGACATTTCTTCTACCATACTGTCACTGGGTTCTCTGAATATAGAATTTAGGTTTGTTTGGAACATTTTCTTCCCTTGTTTTTTCATGTTGTTCATGTATCTTCACCTCTAGCAGTGTAGATCTTGCGTATTTCAGTTCCCCTCATATGCTTATAGTGAACCTATAGCTTTCCAAAACCTCTTCTTTAAGTGGGAGATCAATATTAGCAGCACCCAATACAGAAAATGTACAGCCCTAAACCAAATAGCCCCTTTGAAGACTTTAACAATATTGTCCTAATAAACAGAGAGGATGATTTCAAATATTATCTACAGTATAACAGATAGATTTGCAATAAGTCTGCAGTTTCTAATTGAGGACAAAGAAAATAGGGAGAAGTGTAAGATGGAACTGTTAATGGGATAAGAAAAGAGTATATAGAAGTTCTAGATTTTAGAAAGAGTAAAAATGTAATCAAAAGAAGTTGGTTGTTAGCATGATAAAGGGGAGAAAGTTACTCTGATGAAATAGGTAAGCAAAAGGAAAATAGAGCAAGAAAAGTAAAGAAATAATAACTTAAATTTTTCAAAAATGAGAAAAAGAAGACAAAAATATCTTCTGTATTACATTCATATGTTATTCAAACCTCCCAGTCTTCAGTAACCTGAAGCAAGATAAGTACCTAAGATAAGCTTCCAGTCTCCAGCAGGTGTCTCAGGATGTAATTTGCCCCACTTAAAAATGGGAGCTTCTTCTTGCAGGATAATCCAAGATGGCCATGCTGACATAAAAATATGTTGGCAAGTGGGGAGCTGCAAGTTGGGGCATGGACATGGTCAGTTGGTTTCCTGGAATTGCAGTGCATTTGGTCAGGCAGGGGTCCTGGAGTGGGGGCTTGGTCTCTCCAGGTAGGGGTCCTATAGGTGCTGGCTGTTGTCTCAAAATTGCATCAGCTATGTGTAACCAAACCTGCAGGTACTGTGGCAATGGAATTCCAGACAACAGCAGGCAGTTGGCAATCCACTGGCAGTCTGCAATCTGCAGGCTACCGGTAGATAATCAGCAGGTGGACCTCTCTCAGTGGGTGATGAGTAGGAGAAAGGCAGGCAATGGACAGGCAAGAGGCAGGGAAATGGGCAAATGTCAGATGATAGGTGCCAGTCAGTGAGCAATCTGCACTCAAAAAGTAGTCAGTATGTTGGCAGACTGCAGGTGATCTCAGTGGACAAATGAGGTAAACAGCAGGGGAATCATTAAGCACAAAAGACTGTTTCACAGAGAAACAGATATCCTCTGATTGAAACTTGAGTTACAGAGCAGCAAGGAATGCAAACTCCATCTAATCCACCATCTTGGATACCAACCAGAAGTTTTGATTTAAGAACTATTGAGAATAGGTGACATCTGTGCAGCCATCTTGTATACACAAGCTATTTCATGAACTGGCTTGTAAACCCCCCAGGAAAGGGCGTGCAAATGCTAAGAAACTATCTTAATCACCAGGATGCTGGCAGCTGTGGCAGTACACTGGTGAGACAATACAGGACATACAGGATGTGCTGGGCCCTGAGTTTATCAAGCGTTAAGAGATATCAAAGTGAGGATTGTGCAGCTGCCTGGAAATCTTATCTATTAAAGACACCAACTCATCTCATGCACAGCTCACTCCTTCTCTCCTCCCTTCTTCCTCCAGGATCATTCAGTTTTGTCGAGACCCAATGAGATTCAAATAAAGTGGTGGGACCAAACCAAAAGAGGACAAATGGTTAGCTGTTCAAATGTTAACCAATTATGTACAGGTCTTTGTGTGTGAATGCTTGAAAATCCCTAAAATAGAGTGCTTTCTCACCCCTCTGGGCTGCTCCCCACTCAGACATTTTAGTGGTCTGAGAGGTTGGTTGTGGTCCAAACTTGAGCTGGCAATAAAACCTTGTTGTGTGTCTTGCATTACCATATGTGTGCTTTGACTCTCTGGGGATTGGTCAATATTGGACCCTAACATTTGGGGGCTCTCCCGGGATAGACTTGTCTGACTCTGCCCCAGGAGAGACAAACAGCCCACTGTGCCAAGGTTTCTAAGGAGATTTGCCACAATAGGAGGATTGGCCACCTCCATTTGGTGGGATACAGGTCCCCATTAGAGTTTGGTTGAGAATTCTCATTTGGTGGAAGGAAAGGGTCATGAGTGACCCTCCAGTTCCACTGTTGGAAGTCTTTTGAGATGTCCCCAACAATCAGGAGTAGCACCAAAATCCCCAGTGGATGCCATTTGGGTGACTTTTAGGTAAATGATCCTTTTTCTGATTTTGGTAGCATAAATGAGAAGGCCATTGTGCCTGTGAGAGTGGTGTGGTTGCCAGCCTGTGAATGTTGGAGGGTCCTGTTAAAATTTGTTTTACTGTATGTATTTCCTCCCTCATTTTTTTCAGTCTGCTTGGTCCTTTTCTCCTCATTATTATGGGACAGGATCAGGTAAATCCTAAGATTTTCCTCCTGAATTACTTCTCAGAGGTCTGCACCAGAGGACGGAATTTTGGTGTGAACCATCTAAAGAAGGGTAAGTTTGCTACACTCTGCTCCGTGGAGTGGCCAGACTTCACTGAGATCTATGCCAAGGGAGGTAAGTAAGCTCTCTCCATGCACCCCAAATCTGTTTGAGGTGTAGCTTTCTGTCTCTTTATTTTTGGAGGGTAAAATGGGCACCCATTGGCTACATAAATACAACTAGTGCAGCTGCCATCCTTCAAGACTCGAGTGAGAGGCAAGTTAGGGTCCAATATCCCAGCCTAGACAAGTTCCAATAACCTGCTCTGTTCACACCAGGCATGTTGGAATCTGCCAAAGCCATTTCCTACTTTTCTTTCCAGGACCAGAGCACAATTGCCATCAGTACAAAGTGTCCCTAGTCCTCATCCACCCAGGATGCATGGAAGTGGAGGAAAGGTTGGAACAACTGTGAGGTTCTCTGACCCTGACTACTCTCAGGCGAACCCCAAAGGTTCCTTTTCCGGACTCCGTCTCCAGAACACCCTAAGGGGTATCCAGAGTGATCGGTTGAGGAATGGCACTGAGGGAAACACCAATTACCTTTGCCTCCATATGGGCTGCACAAAACTCCCATACATACACTCCCTCCTGGATCCTCTGCTTACCTTGCCAGTCAGACATTAGGAACTCAAACTGCAGGATTAAGACCTTGGATGATTAGTATGAAAATGCCCAGTTTCCCTTTGTTCACATAGTTAGCCTTCACTAGTCTATCTAGAGTCTCCTAATACTGGTCCTGTGCTTAAATGCACTCAGTGTATTCTCTTTAAGCTGCAAGAGGGAAGTATTTAAAATCAACCCCTCCCATTATATCCTCCAAGAAAAGGGCATTATACATCTAAGAAACAATAGATGTCCCCTCACCCTCCAGAGATTCCTTTAATCTACAGGGGAGAAAAATAGGCAAAAGGCACACTTTTTATCAAGAAAAGTGCCTTTCATATGTTTCCATGCTTGACATCAATAATCTATACCATGAGAGGAGAAAGCCTTGAGGAATCACCTACTAAGGGAGAAAAATCAAGGGAACTCTCCCAACTTAAGACAGACAAAAATAAATTTAGGAAGGTTTTTGGAAGATCCTAATAAATATTGAGATGTTTCAAAAAATACAACAGATATTTGACTTCACCTGGAAAATTATGCTATTAACAATCTAGAGCACAGGCAGTTCCCAGAAACCATCGTAACTGGGATTCACATAATGAGTACAATGTCTAGAAAACTATTATGAGGCCTTCAGGAAAATCCTGCTATTTACATGGAGAGACTCAGGAAGGAAATTAGAAAACACACCACCCTGAATCCTGAATCCATAGAGGACCAACTACTTTTAAGTATAAATTTACCATTCAATCAGCCCCAAACATTTAGAGGAAATTACAAAAATTGGCAAGTGACCCCGATCAATCCTTAGATGATCTTCTCTAGCTTGCATCTTGCATTTTTTTAAATTTATTATCATTGTAAACAAATGGGATACATGTTCTTTCTGTTTGTACATGGAGTAACAGTATACCATTTGTGTAATTATACATTTACAAAGTGTAATAATGTTTGACTCATTCTGTTATTTCTTCCTTCCCACCACCCCTCCCACCCCTCTTTTCCCTTTATATAGTCCCTCATTCCTCCATTTTGCCCCCTCACAACCCCCATTATGTGTCATCATTCGCTTATCAGCAAGATCACAGGTCCATTGTTTTTTTCAGAATGGCTTATCACACTTAGCATGATGTTTTCCAATATCTTCCATTTGCCTACAAATACCATAATTTTAATATTCTTTATATCTGAGTAATATTTCATTATATATATATCACAGTTTCCTTATCTATTCATCAATTGAAGAACATCTAGGTTGGTTCCACAGTCTGGCTATTGTGAATTGAACAGCTATGAACATTGATGTGGTTGTATCTCTGTAATATGCTGATTTTAAGTCCTTTGGGTATAGGCTGAGAAGTGGGATAGCTGAGTCAAATGGTGACTCCATTCCAAGTTTTCTAAGGAATCTCCACATTGCTTTCCAGAGTGGCTGCACTAATTTGCAGCCCCACCAGCAATGTATGAGTGTACCTTTTTCCTCACATCTTCTCCAACACCTATTTTGCTTGTATTCTTGATAATCGCCATTCTAATTGGGGTGAGATGGAATCTTAAGGTAGTTTTGATTTTCATTTCTCTTATTAGTAAAGATGGTGAACATTAATTCATATGTATGTTGATTGCTTGTAGATCTTCTTCTGTGAAGTGTCTGTTCATATCCTTAGCCCATTTGTTGATTGGGTCATTTGTATTCTTCGTGTAGAGTTTTTGGGTTCTTTATATATTCTGGAAATTAGTACTCAATCTGAAGTATGAGTGGCAAAGATATTCTCCTACTCTGTAGGCTCTCTCTTCGCATTGCTGATAGTTTTCTTTGCTGAGAGAAAGCTCTTTAGTTTGAATCTATCCCAGTTATTGATTCTTGCTTTTATTTCTTGTGCTATGGGAGTCCTGTTAAGGAAGTTTCATCCTAAGCCAACAAGATGATTTGGACCTACTTTTACTTCTATAAGATGTAGGGTCTCTGGTCTGATTTCTAGGTCCTTGATCCATCATGAGTTGAGTTTTGTGCAGGGTGAGAGACAGGGGTTTAGTTTCATTCTGTTGCATATGGATTTCCAGTTTCTCCGCATCATTTGTTGAAGATGCTATCTTTTCTCCATTGCATATTTTTGGAACCTTTATCTAGTATGAGAAAATTGTACTTATTTGGGTTTGTGTCTGTGTCTTCTATTCTGTACCATTGATCTACTTGTCCATTTTGGTGCCAATACCATGCCATTTTTGTTACTATTGCTTTGTAGTATAACTGAAGTTCTGGTAATTTGATACCCCCTGTTTCATTCTTCCTGCTAAGGATTGCTTTAGGTATTCTGGGTTTCTTATTCTTCCAGATGAATTTCATGATTGCTTGCTCTATTTCTGTAAGGTACATCATTGGAATATTAATTCGAATTGCATTGAATCTCTATAGCACTTTTGGTAGTATGGCCATTTTGACAAAATTAATTCTATCTATCCAAGAACATGGGAGATCTTTCGATCTTCTATGATCTTCCTCGATTTCTTTCTTCAATGTTTTGTAGTTTTCATTGTAGAGATCTTTTACCTCTTTTCCTATTCATATCCCTTTAATTTCTTTAGTCTTCCTACTTGCTCTGGCTAGAGTTTCAAGGACAATGTTGAATAGAAGTGGTGAAAGAGGACATCCCTGTCTTATTCCCATTTTTAAATGGAATGGTTTCAGTTATTCTCCATTAAGAATGATGTTGGCCATGGGCTTAGCATAAATAGCTTTTACAATATTCAGGTATGTTCCTACTATCCCCTTTTTTTTTTCTAGTGTTTTGAGCATGAAGGTGTGTTGTATTTTGTCAAATGCTTTTTCTGTGTCAATTGAAATAACCATATGATTCTTACTCGTAAGTCTATTGACATGATGGATTACATTTATTGATTTGCAGATGTTAAACCATCCTTGC